>NC_091182.1:31099789-31152289 GCF_040958095.1 Procambarus clarkii
AATAAAAGTTTGAATTTATTTTGTTTTTTTCAAAATACTTTCATCAATGTACTGTACTGGGAAGGGACTGAATGTGACCACAACTTGACCAACCTATGTTGACCCCTTACCGCAGACCATTCACCCTGCCAGTTTGGGGGAGGCTAGCCCTAACCGTCTGGCCTCCAGCTTTAGACAGACAGATACACGCTCTTAAAGTTGACAGTAGGCTTCTGACAGAGCTCAGGACTCTCTCTCTCTCTCTCTCTCTCTCTCTCTCTCTCTCTCTCTCTCTCTCTCTCTCTCTCTCTCTCTCTCTCTCTCTCTCTCTCTCTCTCTCAGCCTCCCATCTGTCAATCTACCTATCCATCTGCCAATCCATCTATCCATTCATCCTTCCAATCTATTTCTCCATCTCTCTCTCTATCCATCAATCTATCCACTATCCAACCATCTACTCATCTATTTATCCATAATACCATCTATGTATCCATGCATCTATCCATCCATCTATTTTAACTCATCCATATATCTACCTATCGATACATCTATTTTTCTATCCATCTATCAGTGCATCTATCTAACCATCCATTCATTTACTCGCATCTCTATCTATATATCCATCGATCAATCCATTAAGCCATACAGTTAATCTATCCGTCTAGCATGCATCTATCCGTTAATCTACTTTATCTATCCGTTAATCTACTTTATCTGTGCCACAGCCACAAGAGGGAGCCACAAAGCAGCTAGAGCAAGGAGAAGGAGTAGGAGTCACAGGAGCCCCGTCACCGAGACATTATGGCTCCTCTGGTCAAATTAATAACGGAAGGTGTAATTAAAGAGATGGTAAGGGTGGCCCACACCACCCTGGGCTGCTAAGGACCTGCAGAATATATTCTCTGTACTTGGTACTTTGTTGCTACTGGTGGTGGGTGGTGGTAGTGGTGGTTGTGGTGGTTGTGGTAGTGCTGGTGGTGGTGGTAGTGGTGTCTGTGTAGGTATTGGCCAGTCTGCTGGAGGCTGCCACCTGCTACAGATGTTTTTCTACTGGCAGTTCTTCTACAATTTTCCTTCTGCTGCTACTTTCCCACTGCTACTGCTGCTACTGCTGCTGCTATTGCTACAGCTGCTACTGTTGCTGTTCCTGTTGCAACTTTGCGGCCCAGAATGATCAACATTGCTAACATTATTGTTCAATTCCAATACCAGGAAGCTGCAGGAACACACAGGAGGAGGTTATAGCACACAATGAACACCTCACGTGAACACCACAATGTTCACTCGAACATCTGAGCCTTGATCTAGTGACTCTTATTGCTTAAGCCTCTCAAGGTGAACCTAATCTGGCTTCCTCAGTAGCAACACACACACACACACACACACACACACACACGTACGAGTGCTAAATCTGCAGATAAATTATGTAGCTCTTGGACCCCGCCTCCTGCTACCGGCGCCATTATCGCCCT
The DNA here is from genome assembly GCF_040958095.1 of Procambarus clarkii. Lineage (NCBI taxonomy): Eukaryota > Metazoa > Arthropoda > Malacostraca > Decapoda > Cambaridae > Procambarus > Procambarus clarkii. The sequence goes on from NC_091182.1 coordinate 31,101,241, forward strand.
CTCTCTCTCTCTCTCTCTCTCTCTCTCTCTCTCTCTCTCTCTCTCTCTCTCTCTCTCTCTCTCTCTCTCCCCCTCTCTCTCCCTCTCTTTTCTCCAGCACTCACAGCTTCCCCCCCTGCGTATCTCTGGCGGCGATCTGCCTATTCTCCTACACATCTAAGCCATTACTTCCGCTCGACTGCCTCTATCTCCATCATTTTTCCTCTTCTTGCCTCTTATCTACAAAGGAGCTGTTACTCTCCCCTCCCCCCCCCTTCATTACCTCTCACCTCCTCCATTATTGCAACTATTATCTTCCTTCCTCTTCTCCCTCTCGTCTCTTGGACGAATGAAATTCACACAATTCAAGAAAATACGTTTTCTCTTGACGTGTTTTCTTGAATTGTGTTATTTGAAGCACGTATTTTTTGTATTATAATACAATACGAAAATACGTGCTTATATTCCTGCAGCCTTAATTGTGGCCAGGGTTTCATGTGTTGCATAGATCAGTGTGCCTTTGTGATTAAACCACAGACATAGAGCCTACAAGACAATGTTTACAGATAAAGACCACATTAACTAAGACTTCCAGGACGGTCTCAGACGGCAGGAAGATATCAGAAAGGCTATGGAATCGGTAGAGAGAAAGATTACAAGGAACTGAGTACCAGTGCTAGGTGATGGAAACAGGTACCAAGCAACAGGAGACCGATAGTCTAGCATACAAACGAATCACTACCACCCAATATCACAAAACGAAAACTTCCCTCTAAGATAACGTCACTGGGATTCACCAAACTAACAAGGTTATCATAACAGTCTTGAAGAACCTTGATAAGGAAGCTTTTAGAACGCTGTACATCACCTACCCGACAGCAGGCTTAGAGTGCACACTCAAGGTGTCGAGTGTACACTCAAGGTGTCGAGTGCACACACCTCAACATGCTCAAAAGAAAACTTGAAAAGTTGCAGAAGTTTGTAATGAGGCTGGTTCCAGATCTGAGTGGCTTGGAGTACGAGGGAAGGGTGAAGAAACAGTGCTGAGAGAGAGATAGAGAGGGGGAAAGAGATAGTGAGAGGGAAAGGGAGATAGTGAGAGGGAAAGAGAGATAGTGAGAGGGAAAGAGAGATAGTGAGAGGGAAAGAGATACAGAGAGGGAAAGAAGGAAAGAGGGAGGGAAAGAAGAGAGAGAGAGAGAGAGAGAGAGAGAGAGAGAGAGAGAGAGAGAGAGAGAGAGAGAGAGAGAGAGAGAGAGAGAGAGAGAGAGAGAGAGAGAGAGAGGGAGAGGGAAAAAGAGAGAATACACATGTTACAGACATACAAAATACTGACGATAATTAGCATCCTGCAAAACCGGGGTTTTTAATATCAACAGAACATGAATACGTGGACAAAACCTAGACTCCCAGACGCAACACTAGCGAGGAGAAAACTCCTCCTCTAAGTAACACTAAACCAATGAACTGGACGAGGCAGCAACACAAACCAACTCCAAACACAAGAGTCGATATCCAAGTAGATACTCCGGCCGGAGAAACATTGCAACACACACGACCCCCACAAGGCGGGGTCCAAGACCTGATGCTCGATCCCGCAGGCACTCGAGGACACGTGACTGGACAGCATTAAACCAAAGGTGCATCTTACTACCACCACATCAGCAGCAGGCGTCAAGCTGGACATCCCTCCAGGAACCCAGAACAAGGAAAAGCTTCATAATGCGCTTCACAACCTACATCAGACCTGTGGTAAAGTATGCAACTTCCGAATGCACCCTTCAATTTAAAATTAAATTAAGAGTGAAAATATAGAACAACAACAAACACACACACAGGGGTTTCCTAGTCTCCGCTCTGAGAGGATTGAGCTGTTAATGTAACTTAGCTGCTGCTACGTACTAAAGGTAATTATGAGGTAGAAAGCGCTAAGCCACTATGATTACAGAGCAGTGAGGTCAAAGGTCAAGACTGAACAGAACACTGGAAGAACACTCAAGAACCTCACACACTCAGGTGAGCTACTGGGATATCAGCAAGAACTTCGGTACTGCCAAGAGAGAGGGGGAGAAAGTGGAGTGAACCAGTAAGGGTGATAGGGGGATGGGAATGATGGGGCATAGGGAGAAGGGGAGCCGAGAACTTCTTAGACTACCCCTAACAAAAGTTCTGAGAAAACATGTCACAAGAAACAACGAAGCCATTACATCAAACGACCGACAGTTGGAAAGGCGTGACCCCCAGGAGCTGATACTCATTCATATACAAACTTTGTTGGAGATATGATCTATGAGATTTGATGAAAAAAGTCCAGACACACAGAGTCAAGACGTTATCTACAAACTCTACACACTCATCTTGCTGTTTCTTTACGAAAGTTGCTACGTAAAAATATATATATATATATATATATATATATATATATATATATATATATATATATATATATATATATATATATATATATATATATATATATATATAAAAGAACTCAAACTTACTCTCACCATCTCCCTCCCTCTCTCTCCCTCCCCCTCTCCCCCCATACAGTAAAGCAATAAGCAGCCTACAAAGAGGTGGACTCTACTTCCCAGGAGCAGCTACCAGGTAAGCACTCCACACCTCTGCTCCGAGAAGACCCCCATGCATTTTTTAACCCATGAGGTGGGTATGTGGGAGGGGGGGGGAGGAGAGGAGAGGAAGGGGAATAGGGATGGGGGGGGGGAAGGAAAATTGGACTGCTGAATGGGAAAGAAATTAGGGAGTGGGTGGATGGATAGTAAAAGAAAGGGGGAGGGGAGGATGAGAAAGAGGCAAATGGGAGAATGTCTATCACAATAACTACTACTACTTCTATAATCACTACAACAACAATTATATCACATCAACCACAACTCTAGCAACTATTACTAATAAACCAACAACTTCCACTAACTTCTACTCTTCAATTACTAATAATAATTACATAATACATCAGTAAATACAACAGCAAATACAACAACTGATGCTACAACGAACACTATTACAAAATTATATTATTTAGCACAACAACATAAAACTCCACATACTCTCTCCCTTTACGAACCTCAATATCCAATCCTGTGCTCTGTCGCCACTCTTCCTTCCCCCCCCTTCCCCTCTTCCTCCCCTTCCTTCCCCTCTTCTACCTCTTCCTTCCCACTCATGGCATCTTCTAATTACATTTTTCACCTCTTCCTGTTTCCCCTCTCCACTCACTCTCTCTCTCTCTCTCTCTCTCTCTCTCTCTCTCTCTCTCTCTCTCTCTCTCTCTCTCTCTCTCTCTCTCTCTCTCACCTATTCCCTGCGGCCCCTACCTGTCCCTCACTGCGTAATTGGTCACCTGAGTGAAGGTGGCCCACAGGCAAGCCTTAAACCCTCGCTGATAAACTTGCCGTTCCATTTTTTATATATTTTCTTATCCTTATTGTCAACAGTCGCCCTCTCTCATTAACCTCTCTCAAGACGTATAGCAGCGTCTTGTATTATCAGTCACCAAGATAAGGCCCATTGTGGGATTGTTTTCATCTTATATGGAATGAGAATATATAAAAAATATTAAAAATGCTATTTTTATTATTTGATATTAAAAATGATATTTTTAATATCATTAAAAATTTCCTCTTCGGTATTTCTGAGCTTCAGTCAGTCATTTTCACCATCGTCACTGAAACGTTGTGCTAGAAACTTGTATATATGGTCTCTTACATAGTTGGAGATCTACTCCTCCTCTGACAAAACGATTGGGCTGACTAGGTACCTGATTGGATGATGAAAGAGGTCACCCCTCAATCCACAATAGGACACAGGCAGTCAACCCGTCCTCCTAATAGAACGTCGCATTTTGACGTATATTCTATGAACAAAAATTGTCGTACTAGAAAATGGAAGCGGCTGACGAAATTGCAGTACTGTCCCTTTTCTGTTTTGGGTCCTCTAGGTAGGTTAGGATAAGGGCACATTAGTGCGACGGTTTCTTGACGTTTTGGACCCTTAGGAGGACTGGCTGCGTCAGTTGTGTGTTTATATCCTGTGTTGTCCCTTTTGGGGACTCTTGTTTGGACTCTTATGGGGGGCTCTTGAAGAGTGTTCCTAACAATACGACGCTGTTCAACACCCAAAATGAACCTGATCTAGACAGGCTTGGGGTGCAGAGTTGGAACAACGAGCAGTTGTACCACAAGTAATGTACGAAATCTTCCGGACATCATGTACTTTTTGCATTGATAATCTTACCTCATTCAACCATCCCTCCTCCCCCCCCCACCCCCCCATTGTCCAATAGTTAACAATTGTACTAGATCAATTAACGATTCTATATCCTAAAATTCCTCGTTCGTTTACGATAGCCACGTGGCGCCAGTCTAGATAACCCTCGAACTTGGACCATGGAACCAGCCGAGAAATACGACTATGGGTGTCTGCATGAACTGCTTGACGTTCAATGGGTAGTTAGTGTTGCTGTGGCAACAATGCCATCTCACAATATCATATTATAACAAAAATTACAGTGACAGTTTCGGGGTCATCCTCTACACATGATTTCAAAATCATTGAAAATATGATTTTAATATTTTAAAAATGATATAAAAAATATTTGATATATTAAAATATTTTCAAATATGTAAAATATTTGATATTTTAAAATATCAATATGAAAATTCCCACTGTAAGAGAGACTTAAGAACTACAAGCCGATATTAATCGTGTTCAATTGATCAACGGAAAATAACTAATGATTAATAGTGATAAGTTCCAAGTACTTACGTATAGTGGAAATGATGAACTACGAAATATAGGATTATATTAGCATTAGAATTAGAAAAATAGCATTAGAAATATTACCGGAACGAAGGTTGGATTTCAAGAACCAATTACATATAATATCCTACAAGAAGTGCCGGATCAACCAGGCTGTAGTGGATATATGGGCCAGTGAGCCGCTCCAAGCAACCGCCTGGCCTCAGGCCATGCTTGGGGAGTAGAAGAACAACCCTCAAAACTCTCTCTAGGTAAACTCCAGGTAAATTCTAGAGCAACCAAGCCGGCTGGTCGAGCCCCACCGACTACCACTGCTCATCGAGGCTTCGGCCAGTGCAGAGTCGCTCAACAGCACGGGGGAACGAGACAGAGCCAAATCACAGCATACCACAGCATATCACAGCATACCACAGCGTACCACGGCGTACCACAGCATACCACGGCGTACCACAGCATACCACGGCGTACCACAGCATACCACGGCGTACCACAGCATACCACGGCGTACCACAGCATACCACGGCGTACCACAGCATACCACGGCGTACCACAGCATACCACGGCGTACCACAGCATACCACGGCGTACCACAGCATACCACGGCGTACCACAGCATACCACGGCGCACCACAGCATACCACGGCGTACCACAGCATACCACGGCGTACCACAGCATACCACGGCGTACCACAGCATACCACGGCGTACCACAGCATACCACGGCGTACCACAGCATACCACGGCGTACCACAGCATACCACGGCGTACCACAGCATACCACGGCGTACCACAGCATACCACGGCGCACCACAGCATGCCACGGCGCACCACAGCATACCACGGCGTACCACAGCAACAGGGAACGCGCACATCCACCGCTTGTCTTCAAAGGTTTAATTAAATCGACACAATACACCAGTCTCCATACAACGCGCACAGGTGATGACGCCCTCCGCACAACGCGCACAGGTGATGACGCCCTCCGCACAACGCGCACAGGTGATGACGCCCTCCGCACAATGCGCACAGGTGATGACGCCCTCCGCACAACGCGCACACGGTCAATTCAACCCTACCCACAAATAGTCCTGTGACAACAACATGGCATGTATTCCCCTCCTGTGAACACCTCGTGACCCCAGGTGCTACTGACACACACATCAGTATTACCACTATCTCTCCTTCCATCGGTATCTACCATCTTTATCATTATTTCCTCGTTATCTACCATAAATCATCATCATTTCCTCGTTATCTACCATAGAGCATCATCATTTCCTCGTTATCTACCATAAATCATCATCATTTCCTTGTTATCTACTATAAATCATCATCATTTCCTCGTTATCTACTATAAATCATCATCCTTTCCTCGTTATCTACCATAAATCATCATTATTTCCTCGTTATCTACTATAAATCATCATTATTTCCTCTTTATCTACCATAAATCATCATTATTTCCTCGTTATCTACCATAAATCACCATCGTTTCCTTGTTATCTACCATAATCATCTTCCACAGTACCTATTGTGCACTCTTGGACTAAAATATAATATTCAAATTTTGCACTATCAGATCTCGAAAGGGAAAACGTGAAAACAAAAAACTCACTGGACTTGTCCTAGGCCTAAATATGTACTCATAGGACTAAATATGTACTCATAGGACTAAATATGTACTCATAGGACTAAATATGTACTCATAGGACTAAATATGTACTCATAGGACTAAATATGTACTCATAGGACTAAATATGTACTCATAGGACTAAATATGTACTCATAGGACTAAATATGTACTCATAGGACTAAATATGTACTCATAGGACTAAATATGTACTCATAGGACTAAATATGTACTCATGGGACTAAATATGTATTCATGGGACTAAATATGTACTCATAGGACTAAATATGTACTCATAGGACTAAATATGTACCTCCTCTTCTTTCTCTGAAATTGTACACAAATGAACGGCACTAAATTGTGAACTTTTTAGAGCGTAAATCTTCAGATTTTAACTACCATCCACAGTGGTTAAAGGTACTACCATCCACAGTGGTTAAAGGTACTACCATCCACAGTGGCTAAAGGTACTACCATCCACAGTGGTTAAAGGTACTACCATCCACAGTGGTTAAAGGTACTACCATCCACAGTGGTTAAAGGTACTACCATCCACAGTGGTTAAAGGTACTACCATCCACAGTGGTTAAAGGTACTACCATCCACAGTGGTTAAAGGTACTACCATCCACAGTGGTTAAAGGTACTACCATCCACAGTGGTTAAAGGTACTACCATCCACAGTGGCTAAAGGTACTACCATCCACAGTGGTTAAAGGTACTACCATCCACAGTGGTTAAAGGTACTACCATCCACAGTGGTTAAAGGTACTACCATCCACAGTGGTTAAAGGTACTACCATCCACAGTGGCTAAAGGTACTTCCATCCACAGTGGTTAAAGGTACTACCATCCAGTGGCTAAAGGTACTTCCATCCACAGTGGCTAAAGGTACTACCATCCACAGTGGCTAAAGGTACTACCATCCACAGTGGCTAAAGGTACTACCATCCACAGTGGCTAAAGGTACAACCATTATTGGATGATAAATGGCTTTATCCAAAGTATCATTTTACCGTAAGTAATGAAATATTGGAATAAGAAGAGGCTGAGAAGGCAGAAAGAAGAGATGAAAAGGGGAAAACGCGGGTAAAGATGTGAGAGGGAAGGAAGGGGAAGGAAGAGACCGAGGGAGCAAGAGGGAGGGAATGTGATGGAGCGACATAGACGACAGGTGATGGTTCGATAGGCAGGGAGGTGTGGTTGTGGGGAGGGGAGATAAGGGCTCGAGAAGGGAGGGGAGAGAGAGAGAGAAAGGAAGGGATAGGAGAGGGAGGGGATAGGAGAGGGAGGGGATAGGAGGGGAGGGGATAGGAAAGGAGGGGGAGGGTGGAGGAGGGTGAGTAAGAGAAGAGAGGACTAACAAGAGACTTAACATAACCAAAAATGTCACGCACAAAAGTTTCCCATTCTCAGTCAAAAGAAAACGCGTGACGGGACAATACGGTGCGTGGGGGAGGTCGATAGATTGCATTATTGATCAATATCTTCACCGTGGCCGTAACAACGACGGTCACTACCGGCTTATTAACCTCTAACCCCTCGAGTCAGGTTTACAACCTCGCTCCGACTGGCCAAAATGAAGAGGTAAACCAGGTGAGACCCGGTTCAGAGACGCACAAATCTTAAAGAGTTTACCCTTAAACTTTAACAGAGAACGGCGTTTCAATATTAAGAGTGGTACCGACCAGGAAGTTCCATTAAATGTAAACACACCGACATCCATGTCGCCCCTAAATCAACACACCAACACATATCCATGGCAGCTGGATTCGATTTAATCCAATAGTTTAGGATTTATTTTATTGCGAGCGCCCGAGTACAGTTCTATCCATTACCACAGTTTATAGGAGAGTCCAGCTGGAGATGATGTTATAGGAAAAGGACTACCAGCACCCAGGGTATCTTAATTGTCTGTCTGTTCAGCCCCTTTGTCACTTCAAAGTTGGAGGACCAGATACTTGGCGACAGACGGCTTTGAATCTTCATTATACTTTGCAAGATGACCTTGGGAGGGTTAGGGGAGTGTCATAGGTGGGTAGGACTCTACTCAGTTGTCCCCGTTTGGGTCTTGACCCGGGCACTACCGGGTACACACACACACGTTGGCAAATGATTAAATAGGTAAAATCGTTGATATTTAAGTGTCACCGAGATCCTCGATACGCACTTCATAAAAATAAATAGATATCTCAACTAATTCAGAGAGTGACTTAAATGTTCTAATTTCCAACAAGAACTTTGCGTTGTAAAGTGAGTTTGTCAACACTGACCAGGAGCATCACCGGGTCCTGTGTAATGTCCCTTTGACCTGTAAACCTCTTAAAAGACAGAGCCCAGCATCAGAAGTCTCTCTCAGCTAGGTCCTTTGATAGCGATAAATGGCAGTGGTGTTTGGGAGTGTTGCAATGTGCTTAGAGTTGCAAACGATGAGAATTAGGATTGCAGAAAGTGGCAATGGGGATATTATTGCTAGGGGTGAGAAAGAGGGTAAGTATTGCATGGGCTGGGATGAGGTCTAGTGTTGTCTTGATAGCAACTTAAGAGTGTACGAGATGAGTGTGCAAATAGTTCCAACTTCGTAATAAATATGTCTTCAAGACAGAAGTGCAGACGCTCCTGCAGGTGTGGGGGCTCAGAGATGTTTGGGAGCTCACAGAGATGTGTGGGGGGCTCACAGAGATATGTTGGGGCTCACAGAGATGTGTGGGGGGCTCACAGAGATATGTGGGGGGCTCACAGAGATATGTGGGGCAACCTGTCTCACACACACGTTATCACAGCACAATTCTTGAGACCCATCACAGAACGACTTTCTTGAAAACTAGTTTGAAAATTTTTATTTTTGGAATTAACATGACAGAAAAATCCCACATTCAAGATCCGAGTCATGATTTGCAAACATTATAATATTATAACTTATTATTATTATCATTATTATTTAAAATAATAATTGCTACTATTTTATTACTGCCGGTTTCGATATATCTTTATTTCTTGAAATTTTCAGAGTTCATATTATCCCAAAAATCCACACACAAAGTTGTGTGTGTTGGACCAATGACAGGTTCAGATAGGCTATATGTTTATCCCATTATACACGAAAAATATGCAAACGACGCAATACTCCACACAAATAATTGTAAAAAAATATATCAGACTTATTATTGGATAATAGAAAACGGAAGCGGCGACCGTGTATTTGTCGATGGATGTGGTAATGACATTAGCATCATGCCCCACCACTCGTGATCCAGCACCCTGTTGTGTCACACTGATTTATAACACTGGCGGCTACACCAATTTACAACTTGTGACTACGAAGATCAGTATGACTTATCGCCAGTGGTTCCAACCTGACTATATTGATGCCCGTGTTTGATATACAACAGAGGTCAGATGCCGGTGAACTAAAGGAATTATTGTTTGCGCCAAACAGCCGCCAAGAAACATGAAGTTGAGGAGTGGTAAAACCTTTGGCGAGGAGCTACAAGTTGTCAGGGAAACGGAAGATAATTTCGGATTATCTCTGGAGTCGTCCTCTGGGGATGTAAGTGACCAGCCCCGATAAAAAACATCTTTCAGGCAAAAGATCGTTGCCGGATTAAGTACATCAATTAGTTTTGTATTTCGGGTGATTTGGTGGATGTTAATTGCGTGTCTTGGACTAGGCATGATCTACCTGTTTGTTGAGGGTGGCCGCTGGCACCAGGAACCCGACAAGGACCAATGGCAGCCTCTCGTCTGCCTGCAAGACTGCACCGAGCGCCAGAGGGCCATGGAAAAGTTATCTCTGGACCAGACATTGGAAAAGGTGAAAATTTTTGGCTCATTTATTAAGAATCTATTAGGAGTCCAGACCGTGGACGTCCCACCGTGTGTGGGGAAACTGTTTGGCGTCTGGGTGAATGGTGTGTGTGGCAGGGGGGGGGGGGGGGGTGAGTCAGGGAGTGTGACTCGCCGTGGCGGATGAGTGTGACTCGCCGTGGCGGATGAGTGTGACTCGCCGTGGCGGATGAGTGTGACTCGCCGTGGCGGATGAGTGTGACTCGCCGTGGCGGATGAGTGTGACTCGCCGTGGCGGATGAGTGTGACTCGCCGTGGCGGATGAGTGTGACTCGCCGTGGCGGATGAGTGTGACTCGCCGTGGAGGATGAGTGTGACTCGCCGTGGCGGATGAGTGTGACTCGCCGTGGCGGATGAGTGTGACTCGCCGTGGCGGATGAGTGTGACTCGCCGTGGCGGATGAGTGTGACTCGCCGTGGCGGATGAGTGTGACTCGCCGTGGCGGATGAGTGTGACTCGCCGTGGCGGATGAGTGTGACTCGCCGTGGCGGATGAGTGTGACTCGCCGTGGCGGATGAGTGTGACTCGCCGTGGCGGATGAGTGTGACTCGCCGTGGCGGATGAGTGTGACTCGCCGTGGCGGATGAGTGTGACTCGCCGTGGCGGATGAGTGTGACTCGCCGTGGCGGATGAGTGTGACTCGCCGTGGCGGATGAGTGTGACTCGCCGTGGCGGATGAGTGTGACTCGCCGTGGCGGATGAGTGTGACTCGCCGTGGCGGATGAGTGTGACTCGCCGTGGCGGATGAGTGTGACTCGCCGTGGCGGATGAGTGTGACTCGCCGTGGCGGATGAGTGTGACTCACCGTGGCGGATGAGTGTGACTCACCGTGGCGGATGAGTGTGACTCACCGTGGCGGATGAGTGTGACTCACCGTGGCGGATGAGTGTGACTCACCGTGGCGGATGAGTGTGACTCACCGTGGCGGATGAGTGTGACTCACCGTGGCGGATGAGTGTGACTCACCGTGGCGGATGAGTGTGACTCACCGTGGCGGATGAGTGTGACTCACCGTGGCGGATGAGTGTGACTCACCGTGGCGGATGAGTGTGACTCACCGTGGCGGATGAGTGTGACTCACCGTGGCGGATGAGTGTGACTCACCGTGGCGGATGAGTGTGACTCACCGTGGCGGATGAGTGTGACTCACCGTGGCGGATGAGTGTGACTCACCGTGGCGGATGAGTGTGACTCACCGTGGCGGATGAGTGTGACTCACCGTGGCGGATGAGTGTGACTCACCGTTACGGGTGGGTGTGACTCACCGTAGTGTGTGTGTGTGTGTGTGTGTGTGTGTGTGTGTGTGTGTGTGTGTGTGTGTGTGTGTGTGTGTGTATGTATTCTCCTAGTTGTATTCACCTAGTTGTGCTTGCGGGGGTTCAGCAGGGGTAATGTAGTGTCGTAGTGATCATGCCGTAGTTCCTGCTCACAGAGTTTGCACCTGGAGTGCTCAGGATTGGGAGACCCGTCACCTGCAGCCACCTGCCACAGGTAACGGTAACCCAACCTGATCCTTGCAACCACTGTGTCGCACAGTCTGGTCCACGTTTTGTGCTGCCCATAGATGTAGGTTTCAGATCTGAACAAATCATAGCTTTTTATACTAGTACTTTCAGGTCGTTGGGAGTCAGTAAGTTCTTTCCTATCAGACCTGAATGTTTGGACCAATACAGTTTTGACAGCAGAGATGGGGATACCTAGATCTAATTCAACTTCATCTTTGTTGCACGCTAATTTGGCTGTAATGTCTGTCTCATTGCATTAATTACCATTGGTAATTGTAATTAACAATGGTGATAAACTCTTGGGAATCCACACGCCAGATTTAGTTATCTAGGCGGTAAGATTGACGTTTCCTACTGATGTACTTATAAATATCTTCCTATTAACACTGTCCAATAGCAAAATTTGGAGGTTTAGCGAGTGTCAGATGAACGTGATGTTTTAGTTGTGTCAAAATGGTTTTAGATGTGTCAAAGTGCGCTTAGCGAGTTTCAAATGACTGGGGTTTTTGAACCAGTGTCAAGATTGTGGAGCTTAGCGAGTTTCATACGATTGTGGAGTTTAACAAGTCTATGATTGTGGAGTTTTGAGCGAGTGTCATATGACAGCGGAGTACTGAGAGAGTGTCATATGAAAGTGGAGCGAAGAGCGAGTGTCATGACTGGAGTGTCGATCAAGTGTCATATATGAATGTGGAGTACTGAGCAAGTGTCATATATGAATGTGGAGTGCTGCAAGTGTGTCATATGGCAGCGGAGTACTGATAGAGTGTCATATGGCAGCGGAGTACTGAGAGTGTGTCACATGACAGCGGAGTACTGAGAGTGTGTCATACGGCAGCAGAGTACTGAGAGAGGGTCACATGACAGCGGAGTACTGAGAGAGTGTCACATGACAGCGGAGTACTGAGAGAGTGTCATATGACAGCGGAGTACTGAGAGAGTGTCACATGACAGCGGAGTACTGAGAGAGTGTCACATGACAGCGGAGTACTGAGAGAGTGTCACATGACAGCGGAGTACTGAGAGAGTGTCACATGACAGCGGAGTACTGAGAGAGTGTCACATGACAGCGGAGTACTGAGAGAGTGTCACATGACAGCGGAGTACTGAGAGAGTGTCACATGACAGCGGAGTACTGAGAGAGTGTCACATGACAGCGGAGTACTGAGAGAGTGTCACATGACAGCGGAGTACTGAGAGAGTGACATATGACAGCGGAGTACTGAGAGAGTGTCACATGACAGCGGAGTACTGAGAGAGTGACATATGACAGCGGAGTACTGAGAGAGTGTCATATGGCAGCGGAGTACTGAGAGAGTGTCATATGACAGCGGAGTACTGAGAGTGTCATATGGCAGCGGAGTACTGAGAGAGTGTCACATGACAGCGGAGTACTGAGAGAGTGTCATATGGCAGCGGAGTACTGAGAGAGTGTCACATGACAGTGGAGTACTGAGAGAGTGTCACATGACAGCGGAGTACTGAGAGAGTGTCACATGACAGCGGAGTACTGAGAGAGTGTCACATGACAGCGGAGTACTGAGAGAGTGTCACATGACAGCGGAGTACTGAGAGAGTGTCACATGACAGTACTCGAGCCTGTAACAGGCACCGCCGCATCAAAGGCCTGGCTGTTATTTTCCACCAACCCTTCCCTCACACTCACTAATTGCTTCCCAGCTCAAGTGGCACTCAGTGGCACTCGGGCAGGTGTCAGGCACTGTAACTCTCGGGATTGGTGGTGTGTGGTGGTGAGTGTGGTAGTGGTGGTGGTGGGGGAGTGTGGTAGTGGTGGTGGTGGGGGAGTGTGGTAGTGGTGGTGGTGGGGGAGTGTGGTAGTGGTGGTGGTGGGGGAGTGTGGTAGTGGTGGTGGTGGGGGAGTGTGGTAGTGGTGGTGGTGGGGGAGTGTGGTAGTGGTGGTGGTGGGGGAGTGTGGTAGTGGTGGTGGTGGGGGAGTGTGGTAGTGGTGGTGGTGGGGGAGTGTGGTGGTGGTGGTGGAGTGTGGTGGTGGTGGTGGTGGGGGAGTGTGGTAGTAGTGGTGGTGGGGGAGTGTGGTAGTGGTGGTGGGGGAGTGTGGTAGTGGTGGTGGGGGAGTGTGGTAGTGGTGGTGGGGGAGTGTGGTAGTGGTGGTGGGGGAGTGTGGTAGTGGTGGTAGGGAGTGTGGTAGTGGTAGTGGTGGGGAGTGTGGCTGTGGTTCTGAGAATATAAACTGCCTAATTGGTTAGTGAAGCAGCAAAGTAAATTACCTCGTCAGCCGTATCAAGTGCTGCCACCACGAAATATACGTCAAACTTTCCGTGACGTCAAACTGACGTCATCGCCGTTGTCATGACGACCCGTCGACGTCAAGGCGACATTACTTGTTAAGTAATAACTATTCAAAAGTACTATAAGGCTTGGATATACATTTTCCAATGGAATATTATTATTTGGCAAGTAATCACACTGTATATGAGATAACTATCTACATATAAGCTATACTTATATACATCATTTATCTAGTTTATGCTAGTTATAAATGTACATTGTGCTATCTACTTCTGGTTATCATATCTTAACTTTTATTGTGTTAATTTTGTGCTTAATAGTTTAAGTAATTCCATGAACGATTTTTACAAATTATAGTAGAATGTATTATCATTTGTGAATGAAGACTCAGTAAATACAACTTTTAAAGCCTATTCATTTAGAATTAATAAAAATTGTGAACATTGGAACTAATTATTCAATTATCCCCATTAATTCAGCCTAACCTAATTGTGTTCATTAATACCTGTGAACAACATTTAAGCCATTAATTAGTATGATTGTTATACACCCCTCTAGTGTGGATGAGTTATGAGTCCTCTAGTGTGGATGAGTTATGAGTCCTCTAGTGTGGATGAGTTATGAGTCCTCTAGTGTGGATGAGTTATGAGTCCTCTAGTGTATTCTCTTGACACTCATATGAATCCTTGTCTTGTGTATTTCCTGTCATAATATCTCGAGAGCTCTTGACAAAGGGTGCCAACCTGTCGCCATAAGGCAGGTTAGCCTTGTATAAAAGTGCTGATTCTCGTCATTATTGCCTCAGGTGAACAGCACCCATGGCAGGTGGACATGCAAATTCAACCCCTGTTTGTGTAGAATTTAATTATGTCACGGTCTTACAGTGTCTCCCGTGTCCCAGAGGTGAAGCCTTAACTTGGGAATCCTAGTTTAACCTTACAGTCGAAGTTCAGGCATAAAAAGCCTAATGTTGATTTTTATTTCACAGGCCAGGTCTGATGTTGACTGAGAAGAGGTGGTGTTAGGTCAATTGTACAAAAGAAGATAATTGTTATGTATATGCTGTTTAGCATTGTAAATGTGTGGCCACGTCAGTAGTAGAAAGCAAAACTTGTTAGAACATTGCAAGGCGGATGGAGTACATTCAAAGTTTGCTTTAAGGTTAGACCAATTAGTGTACACACACCTGTGGATGCCATGAAGGTCACAATACGGGTCAAAAGTGATGGAAACACGACTGTAAAGAGCAGCAAAGCTTGCAGCATTGGGTGCATAACAATGTTATGCCTCACTGGATAAATTAATCAATTTAGACAATAAAAACCCTTGCTCCTGACACTGGTGGGTGTGGATTCAGATGGTGTGGCATGGAATGGGGAGGGTGTGGCCGCTCCTGGGGCTGGGCTACACCCCCCCAGCTGCGGACGAGAGGGGAAAGTATGGGGTTAGCGGTGGACAGGGGATCAGAGGGGAAACAATTCATCATCTGTGGTGCCATCTGTGTAGCCAGGTGTTCAAGAGGGGACGCCAGAACATGTACAGCTCTCGTCTCAGGCTTAGGGAATAGTAACATTATCTCAACAGGACGAAATATATATACTTTTGGTGTTATATAAATGCAGAGACAAGTAGTAGTAGGGATCCATCAGTCTCAGGAGACTATGGAGTTGCGCTCTGGTTGTCGGTCTGGAGTGGCCTCTCCAGGGCGCAAAGCCAGGGTAGGTTGATTCGGGGGAGAAGCTGTTACCCATGCAGCAGGTCCCCCGAAGCATTACGAAAACACTAGTGAAGGGTTGTAAACATTTGATGATGTTGATAAACTCACCCTAAGCTTTGATGACCTTGTTTGGTTCGTTGCCCATGGTTACGGTTTTTTTTCTAGTCTATTGACTCTCACTCCCTGTGTTAATGTAAGGGCCTTATCACCCTAGCGTTTTAACGAGCTTTTACCACTAATATTTCTATGTAACCGATTACATGTTGACACGAACTCAGGGAGTCAAGATCATTTTGCTGAGTTCTAACAGTTCTTTTGTAGCAAATTCACTCAAAAATTGGTAAAAACCGGGTTTTGTAAGGTATTGGAGTGGCTGCCCCGGTTACCCCGTGGCCCAGGCTGCTGAACCCGGGTGATACAAACACCAAGGATCCCTGGGACATGATCCACTTCGAGAATGGTTCGAAAATACATTAGAAGTATTCTGAGATTAGAAGATGGTAGTGTGTGTGTGCTTTTTCAAACTATAAATACTTAGAGAGTGAGTTACGTGCCGTGTTCCTCTACCTCTCTACTTCACCCTCCTGCATCACTCTCCATTTGTGCATCCACCTGATCCTTCTTCCTTTATTCTCCTTTCTTGTCTCCCTTCTTCCTTGTTCGCTTCCTTCTTCCTCCTTTCAGAGACGTGTTCTCCTACCGTGGCTAGGGGTCCCCTCCGAGCCTAGGTCCCCTCCGAGCCTAGGGGGTCCCCTCCGAGCCTAGGGGGTCCCCTCCGAGCCTAGGGGGTCCCCTCCGAGCCTAGGGGGTCCCCTCCGAGCCTAGGGGGTCCCCTCCGAGCCTAGGGGGTCCCCTCCGAGCCTAGGGGGTCCCCTCCGAGCCTAGGGGGTCCCCTCCGAGCCTAGGGGGTCCCCTCCGAGCCTAGGGGGTCCCCTCCGAGCCTAGGGGGTCCCCTCCGAGCCTAGGGGGTCCCCTCCGAGCCTAGGGGGTCCCCTCCGAGCCTAGGGGGTCCCCTCCGAGCCTAGGGGGTCCCCTCCGAGCCTAGGGGGTCCCCTCCGAGCCTAGGGGGTCCCCTCCGAGCCTAGGGGGTCCCCTCCGAGCCTAGGGGGTCCCCTCCGAGCCTAGGGGGTCCCCTCCGAGCCTAGGGGGTCCCCTCCGAGCCTAGGGGGTCCCCTCCGAGCCTAGGGGGTCCCCTCCGAGCCTAGGGGGTCCCCTCCGAGCCTAGGGGGTCCCCTCCGAGCCTAGGGGGTCCCCTCCGAGCCTAGGGGGTCCCCTCCGAGCCTAGGGGGTCCCCTACGCTGGACACAGGGACGACCCCGTGACCTGAGGTATGACCCTGTAACAGCTGTGATAAATGGACTATTACTCTGTGTCCCTCTACCCCCTCCTTCCCTCCGTCTCTCCTTCTCTTCCTGCTTCCTATCCACCTCTCCTGGCTGGATTGTTTCAAGCGTAGGTTGAACATATGAGATTGGGTGTAAAGATGTAAATAGAAGCGGCCTGGTGATAGGCCTTCTACAGAGGCTTATGTTATGCTCTCAAGTCAATTATCCCTCTACCCTCTGTTTTTGTCTTCCTCCATCTGTCCCCTTTCACATCCTTTCAATCCTTCCTATCCATTTTCCACTCCGTAAGAGAGTGAACTGTTTTGCCTAACCAGAAACTACTAACCCAGCCAATCCACTTAACATATCGAGGTTTGAAAACGTTAGTATTACGGTGGTTTTAATTTTTATCGTTTACGTTCGTTTTCTTACGGTTTGGTCGATTCCATAGAACAAATGCGACGTATTGGAGCAGATGACAGGTTGGAGAATCAGATCCTCTTTATTTCCTTCCCTCTACTGTTCCACCCACATTAGTGCCCCCTTCCTCCCTCCCTCCTTGTCCCTGCTATTCTTTATCACCTCTTCCTTATCCTCCTTTTGACCCATCCGTCTGTGTGTGTTGGCAGAACGTTGTGTCTGCTGACCTTTGCCTTCAGCTTGTCTACTGACACATTAACCGTTCTGTGTCTCCGTAAACTGCATCCTTGTCTGCTTTATCTGTTTGTTTATCTGCTTGTCTGTTTGTCTGCTTGTCTGTCTGTCATCTCACGCTGCCATATCTGCAGTTTTACAGATTAATTTGTTTAAACTGAAAGGCGACTGGAATATTCGTCAAGAAAAATTATAATTTGCTCTCTCATTAGGATTTGTGTGTATATGTAATTTATTTTGTTAGTGGTGGTTTTTCTGGGTGTTCGTTTTTTTTTGTGGCTCGACATGTTCTCCCGGCAGTCTTATATGTGGTATATACCGTAAATATAATTATTTACGCATGTACACACACACACACACACACGAACAAGGAGACACAGGTGGAAACTTAGTACCCAGATGAGCCACAGAGACGTTAGAAAGAATTTTTTCAGAGTCAGAGTAGTTAATAAATGGAATGCACTAGGAAGTGATGTGGTGGAGGCTGACTCCATACACAGTTTCAAATGTAGATATGATAGAGCCCAGTAGGCTCAGGAATCTGTACACCAGTTGATTGACAGTTAAGAGGCGGGACCAGAGAGACAAAGCTCAACCCCTGCAAGCACAATTAGGTGAGTACAATTAGATGAGTACACACACACACACACACACACACACACACACACACACACACACACACACACACACACACACACACACACACACACACACACACACACGTACACACGTACGCAGTCTCTGTTCCATGTTCAGTTACCACATGACGGAATGGACAGGATGTCCGACCCACTTTAAATTGAATTACAAATTAAGAACTCATCAAATGTTACACATTGAGTGACAACTGTCGTATCAAACAAATTCGAGTCACTAATCTTTCCCTTTAATTTTATATAATTAGAATTTATGTTTTAAAGACTAATTTCACCCCCTAATAATTTAGTTGGAAATTATATGAACCACTTAAAACATTTAGTATAACAATTCGGTAAAAATATACATGTAAATCTACTAGACATGATTAAAAGCTGTAGATAGTTGTTTCCAGGTTTGGAAAAGTGGAAACGACAACGTTCAACCGAACATTCCAGCAACCAACACGCCACCTCACCAGAGGTCGCCAAACCCCGGACACACATCTCCGCCAGCCCCAAGTGTTCACCCTCTGAAAGCCTGCTGGTCTGAGAGTACCAACTCGGCGTGACTCGGAACATCAAGTGAATTGCTCTTACGAAGCTGTTCTGCAGTTGTGAGCACGAGGAGCAGCCGTAACAGCAGCAATTGCAGCAGCAGTAACAGCAACAGAAGCAGCAACAGCAGAAAAAAAATAGCAACAGCCAAGTTAAAATATACAGATCCTTATCTCAAACCTGTTCTCTAATTAATCTCCCAATTTACACTCGCAAGCATTCGTTATCAATATCGTTTTCAATCTCCGATTTGTCTCAACCCATAATCCAAAACTAATAATCACAACAATAAATGAACCTTACCACTCGTTCCCAGGTGTTCACATGGCGGGAACTGGTCGGCTGAAACAAAACAGGGATGCTTTACACTTACGACTCTACCCGCTTCACCGTAACAACTGAATGTTTACAGGTTAAACACCAACACCAATTGTTGTATAATTAAGAGGCAATTGTCAAAACAACAGTAAATTACAGCGCCATAGTGGTGTGTGTGTGTGTGTGTGAGACAGAGAGACGAGACAAGAGAGAGAGAGAGAGACGAGACAAGAGAGACAGAGAGAGACGAGACAAGAGAGACAGAGAGAGACGAGACAAGAGAGACAGAGAGAGACGAGACAAGAGAGACAGAGAGAGACGAGACAAGAGAGACGAGACAAGAGAGACAGAGAGACGAGACGAGACAAGAGACAGAGAGAGACGAGACAAGAGAGACGAGACAAGAGAGACAGAGAGAGACGAGACAAGAGAGACGAGACAAGAGAGACAGAGAGACGAGACAAGAGAGACGAGACAAGAGAGACAGAGAGACGAGACAAGAGAGATACGAGACAAGAGAGAGACGAGACAAGAGAGAGACAGAGACAGAGAGAGACAGAGACAGAGAGAGACAGAGAGAGACAGAGACAGAGAGAGACAGAGAGAGACAGAGACAGAGAGAGACAGAGACAGAGAGAGACAGAGACAGAGACAGAGAGAGACAGAGAGAGACAGAGAGAGACAGAGACAGAGAGAGACAGAGACAGAGAGAGACAGAGAGAGACAGAGACAGAGAGAGACAGAGAGAGAGACAGAGACAGAGACAGAGACAGAGAGAGACAGAGACAGAGACAGAGAGAGACAGAGACAGAGACAGAGAGAGACAGAGAGACAGAGACAGAGAGAGACAGAGAGACTTTTCCCCTCTGATGGAATATCCACGTAATATTCCTCCCTGCCTGACAAACTGTATTGATGAGGCGCTTCCCCCCTTGCCTCGCTTCTCTAAACTCGTGAAAGCATTCTAGACCCTCTCACTTCTCCCTCGCTTCCTTCTTTATACAACAAATCTTCTCGTTAAAACCTACCTTCCCTCCCTGCACACTCCATCTCCCTAACTCTCATATATATTTTTGGCGTTTTCGTCCCCATTTCCACTACTAACGCAGCAAATGCTTCCCGCCTAAATCTATCCCATACCGGTGTTGGGTTGTACTGGATGTCTCGTGCCCACTTCCGTGCCCACCTCGTGCCCACTTTATACCCACTCCCGTGGGTATAAAGTTATGAGAAACAAGTCAGGGAACTACTGAGATTCTGTGACAAATTCTGGCTCAACCTGCAGATAACAGAGCCAACTAAGAACGAAAATTAGAGCCTGATCTTCACAAACACTGGAGAAATAATCTCTCTCAGGTAAAACATACACACAGCACAGGCTCACAGACGGGTGACCGACGGTCTCGATTCATGCAAGTCGGTGTTCAATCCCCGACCGTCCACCAAGTGGTTGGGCACCATTTCTTCCCCCCTATCCCATCCCAAATCCTTATCCTGATTCTTTCCAAGTGCTATATAGTCGTAATGGCTTGGCGCTTTCCCCCTGATACTTCCCCTTCATTGAAGTTCAAACTACCATCAATACCTGTAAGAGGGGTCCAAAGGAGATTAACAAGCGAGGATTGTTCTTCAATCAATTCAATTTTAACAATAAGAGGATTGACTGGGAAGAGATACAGGACTTGCAAACATGCACTGGGAAAGTTATAAACTACAAAACTCCCACACAGGGAATAGAACAATTAACTGCCAAAGTGTATATAGTCTGCTTACCTGGAACATACCTGGAGTGGGTTCTGGGAGTTCTTCTACTCCTCGAGCCCGACCTGAGGCCAGGCTCGACTTGAGATGCTTGAGTACATGCTCGAAGCACGTTCCTTTGTGGAGGGTCAGAAAAAAACCTACTCTAGATAGACAACACAGATGAGTGTCCAAAAGGAGGAAATAGTCACAGAAATGCTACAATTACGACGCAAGTTTTGCACGAGTAAAACATTTTTTGTGAGCATGTATTTTTACTAAAAAAAAAAACTACATGTTAAACATGTATTATACATGTATAAACATTTTTACATGTAAAAATATGTATTTTGCGAGTAGTAAAATACTAAATATTTTCCAAAATACATGCGAAATAAGAAAATTTCAAAAAAAAAAAATGAGTAAATACATGCTCACAAAAAATGAGTAAAACATTTTTTGTGAGCATGTATTTTTACTAAAAAAAAAACTACATGTTAAACATGTATTATTCATGTATAAACATTTTTACATGTAAAAATATGTATTTTGCGAGTAGTAAAATACTAAATATTTTTCAAAATACATGCGAAATAAGAAAATAAAAACTCTGCAAGTACTGGACCTATACTTATAACTGAAGGTTCATACTCAAAAGATGACAAAGAAATCTTAAAAAGAGATAACGTGAAATCGTAAAAGGCCAGCATGAAGCTATGTTTAGCACCCCAATAACCAAGATGAAAGTTGAAGATCCAAACAGCTTCTTTATTAAAGATATCCAAACACCAGACAATATAACTGACATGAACACGAACACAGATGACTTTAATAGGTCAATTTACAACATGCCCATGTACTCAATCCAGGGTCCTGGGGCCAGATTCACGAAGCAGTTACGCAAGCACTTACGAACCTGTACATCTTTTCTTAATCTTTGGTGGCTTTGTTTCAAATTATTAAACAGTTAATGAGCTCCGAAGCACCAGGAGACTGTTTATAACAATAACAACAGTTGAATGGGAAGTTTTCATGCTTGTAAACTGTTTAATAAATGTAACCAAAGCCGTCAAAGATTGAGGAAAGATGTACACGTTCGTAAGTGCTTGCGTAAGTATTTTCGTGAATCTGGCCCCTAACTTGTTAAAATTCATTCAACAAGAAATGTTAAGTGTCTGTTAACACGAGAACTCAGGCAAGCAGACAATCAAATGAGACCTAGTCCAAGCGCAGTCAAAAGCTCTGTACTCCAGAGGACAGTCCATGCCCCTTCTCACTCTTATATCAAATACACAAATACTTGACACAGGTTCGTGTCATCCTTTGCTGATATCAAAATCAGCATGAAATTTTCCGTTGTAGAAAACAGTGAAAAACTGCAAGTTGATAGTAATATAGTCTTCGATTGGACTGCGGCAAGCATGATGTTTAACAGTGATACATTCCAGGTTCTCAGGTATGGTGGAAATAGGGACCTGAAATGAAAACAGGATACAAGAGGCAATCAGATCTCATAGAACGAAAAATGTAAAAGATGTGGAAACTAGGCGGCCAGGAAAATGATAGGATGGATTATGACAACTTTCAAATCCAGAGACCTCACAGCAGTGCTAATACTATTTAAATCTCTGGTGCTGTCCCGTCTTGAGTAGTGCTCAGTACTCACTTCCCCTTCCAGAGCAGGAGAGATTTCTGAATTATAGGGAATGCAGAGAACATATACGGCATACCTAGACACGATAAAACATTTAAATTATTGGGTCCGTCTCAAAGCTCTCATAATGTACTCACTGGAAAGAAAACGAGGGAGATCAAATAATATATACATGGAAGATACTGGAGGGCCAGGTCCCAAATTTGCACAGTAGAATAACAACATACTGGAGCGAAAGATACGGACGAAAATGCAGAATAGAATCAGAGAAGACTAGAGATGCCATAGGCACAATCAGAGAGCACTGTCTGAACATCAGAGGTCCGCAGCTGATCAAAACTCCCCCAGCAAGCACTAGAAATATTGCTGGAACAAAGATCGAAGTCTTTAAAAAACAATTACTAGAGATAGGTTCCTGCAAGAAGTGCCGGACCAACCGGGTTGTAATGGATATGTGGATCTATGAGAGTCGCTGCAAGCAGCAGCCTGTTGGACCAAGTTATCACAAGCCAAGCAGAAGAAATCCCAGAACCCTCTCCAGGAATGCCCATCTCCGTAAGTGATTGCATACACGCACGCACGCACGCAATCACTCACTCACTCATTTCCTTCTCAATCCCTACAACCCCAATCTCCATTTCCCAAACAGTAATAACATTTGCGTTTACCTATTTCTCTTCCTCTCTCACTCATCACCACTGTTAGTCTCTTCCCCTTCGTCTCTCCCTCGCATCATCAACATGGTTTATCCTTATTCTCTCCCCTTCTCCCTCCCTCCCTCCCTCCCTCCCTCCCTCCCTCCCTCTCTCATCTCTCCATTACCTAACCATTCCCCTACATCAGTAGGGCCTGCAGCTTCATACAGGCTGTTGCAGGACACGTGCTATGGGGAGGGTGGGTAAGGCAGGGGAGGGAAGGAATAGGGGAGGGAAAGGAAGGGTAGGAATAGGGGAGGAGCGAGAAGGGTAAGAATAGAGGGGAGGAGCGAGAAGGGTAAGAATAGGAGAAGGGAGGCGAGGGAAGGATAAGAACACGATAGGAGAAGGGAGGCGAGGGAAGGATAAGAACACGATAGGAGAAGGGAGGCGAGGGAAGGATAAGAACGATAGGAGAATGGAGATTTAGAATCAAGGAAGGAAGAATAAGAATTAAGGATGGGTAGGATAGTCATAAGGGGAGAAGAAAGGGGAGATGGGAGAGTAGAGAAATGGCGTCCACAGGGGACACAGGATAGAGGAATGGGGTAAGGTCTACAGGGGCTAGGAAAAGCAATGGTCATCACACACACACACACACACACACACACACACACACACACACACACACACACACACATATCGACCTGACACAGCAAAGAGATTGCGGTATTGGATCAGATTCCATCCTCAACCAATCGTTCGCGGTTTCAGCCTCATTGGTGCTCGACACCCACAAGCTCACGAAACCAGAAGGCAGCTGCTGTAGGCCCTAAGAGGGATTAAAGTGTGGGAATTATATCCACTCCCAAACTTAACGCCAAAGGCGCACACATAAACAGGATAACATCAGCAGCATATGGGACGCTGGTAAATATAAAAACCACTACGCTTGATTAATCTTTGTATGTACCCTATTTAACCTTCTGATCCTTAGCCTCTTTTCTCCTTTATGTCTACCCAATGTATACTCTTTGTTTACACCTGATCCCAATGTTCGATCCATTTGTATTCACCTGACTCGCTATTACTATAAAATAAATTGTTCTGTATTGTAACATCACTTAAGAATGAACCATATAGGTTCGAAACGTCGTTCGATTTCTCAATTAGTGTAATACATTCTTCAGTTATTCAATTCTTTTTCTTCACCTTGAAAACAACATGACTTTTGGTGAACTCTTCTTCCAGCTGAACCCTGATGCAAGAGTATTAGTAAGAGGGACAGAAGCCCTAAATCAGAAAATACGGAATATGCTGTCATATTCAATGAGACATGCATATTATATATTATTATATATATATATATATATATATATATATATATATATATATATATATATATATACACGGTAGAAACTGGCTCAGTAACAAATAAGTCAATTAGGATATCAAAGAAATCAAGGGACTTAGAAGAGAAAATAGATCCTTAATCCTCAAACGGATTAATCTCATTAATCTCATATAATAATCCTCATCATCGTCCCATCTATTTTGAGAAGTAAATCCTCAGTTCTCTTCGCTTTCTTTTTACTTGGTGAATATGTGTCCAATCACTTGGGCTGGACGGTAGAGCGACGCTCTCGCTTTATGCAGGTCGACGATAACAGGCGGGGCATGAAAGTTAGACCCTCACTCCCACGTTGACACTGACAGGTGTCAGTAGACGATGTCAAGTGTCATACGGAGTCTTATGACACTTGTGTTTGGTGGGGGAGGATTGTAGTGTTTGGTGGGGGAGGATTGTAGATTACCAAGATCACAATCCTCTTCCCTTCTGCTGTAGGAGTCCCACACCACCACACAACCCCTCCAACTCCACAAACACACCACCACACAACCACTCCAACTCCACAAACACACCACCACACAACCACTCCAACTCCACAAACACACCACCACACAACCACTCCAACTCCACAACCACACCAACCACACACAACCACAACAATAACAAACAATGGGTCAGGTGATCCCACACTCGGGTCAATACAATGCCATCGAGCACGTAAACACACCCTTAATCCAAGGCTCTATAAGGGTTACTAAACAACATATCGGGCAAAATGAGGGCTTATCAGACCCGAGCCTAACGATGAGCTGATAATGAACCTTCGGTTAATGACCCAACATATTTACCGGACAGTTATTAACGACCAAACTGCCAATAAACCAGCGACTAACGACTGGAAAATACCTGATAATACAACGAAAACAGGAGCTAACGAGGAGGAATCATGACAGCATTCGACAGCGGGGTTAAATTTGCTGCAGTAACAAGTTTTCTGTTAATAACAGATACGGTTAACGACTCTCTCGACGCAGTCCATAATTACCACCCTAATGAGTTAATTGGCATGTTGTAAACTAACTGACCCGATGAAACTCTTTTCTCTCAAGACTCAAACGAAGAGACTCAAAATGAAAAAGAAATGCAACAGATAATCGATTAAATGGAAATTGTGAATAATGAGATAACGTAGAGATTATATATATTGCTGTAAGCTGAACGAACCTGTAGGCAGGAACAAATTGCAGTTAAGAGTTAGCAACAACGGAAGGCAACTAATTAGGCACGAATGAGAGTGAATCCGTGCCCAGGGCAGGAAGCGATTCAAAGATGAACGCATCTCTGGCCATTACATACACCGAGATCTGTATACATACACACTCGCAACATATATATACATTACATACATGTATATACACCAACAGCTTTCAAGACTAAACTATACTTGCTGGTGGGTCAGTAAGCTCTTTTGCACCCTCGCTCTCACCACCACCACAACCATCATCCCAGCAACCACTAGCACCACCACCATCCCAGCAACCACTAGCACCACCACCATCCCAGCAACCACTAGCACCACCACCATCCCAGCAACCACTAGCACCACCACCATCCCAGCAACCACTAGCACCACCACCATCCCAGCAACCACCACCATCCCAGCAAACACCACCATCCCAGCAACCACTACCACCACCACCATCCCAGCAACCACCACCACCATCCCAGCAACCACCACCACCACCATCCCAGCAACCACCACCCCCATAACCACCACCTGCAGCACCACCATCGCGGCATGTCAGTTCAACTTCACCAATTACAGAGCGCCACCCTCCACCACTCCCACAAAAATAGCTAGGCCAGTGGTTGTTTTTACATTGCAAAATAATCGTGCTATCCACCCCACAAGGGGAAGCGATGGGGAGCCAGGAGGAGATAGGGAACTATCCACCCCACAAGGGGAAGCGATGGGGAGCCAGGAGGGAGATAGGGAACTATCCACCCCACAAGGGGAGGGTGACGATATGGGGTAAACAGGAAACCAGAAGCCAAAAAGCAGTAGGTGTATAGAGAGGGTTGAATATAACAGGATAGTAAAGGGTTGCAGAATAGAATGATAGATGGAATGGGTAGGGGAGAAAGAAAGGGGGAGGACTGGGTAAAAAGGTGATAAAAGAGGAAAACCGAGAAGGAATAAGGAGACCGAAAAAATTATGAAAAAAACACGGAATACAAAAGAGCTAAAAAACTCATGAGTTGAGAAAACGGTGAAGAAACACAAGAACAGATAAACGAGGTGAAGGGACAGTTAGGAAACAAGAAAGGAAAATAGGAAAGGGGGGGAGAAAACTATCAGGAGAAAGCGCCAAGCCACCACGACTATATAATAACATAAGAACAAAGGTAACTGCAGAAGGCCTATTGGCCCATACGAGGCAGCTCCTATTTATAACCACCCAATCCCACTCATATACTTGTCCAACCCGCGCTTGAAACAATCGAGGGACCCCACCTCCAGCACGTTACGCGGCAATTGGTTCCACAAATCAACAACCCTGTTACTGAACCAGTATTTACCCAAGTCTTTCCTAAATCTAAACTTATCCAATTTATACCCATTGTTTCGTGTTCTGTCTTGTGTTGATACTTTTAATACCCTATTAATATCCCCTTTGTTATGTCCATTCACCCACTTGTAAACCTCTATCATGTTACTCCTAACTCTTCGCCTTTCCAGTGAATGCAACTTAAGCTTTGTTAATCTTTCTTCATATGAAAGATTTCTAATTTGGGGAATTAACTTAGTCATCCTACGCTGGACACGTTCAAGTGAATTTATAGCCATTCTATAATATGGCGACCAAAACTGAACTGCATAATCTAAATAGGGCCTAACTAGAGCAAGATATAGCTTGAGAACCACACCAGGTGTCTTGTTACTAACGCTGCGATTAATAAATCCAAGTGTCCGATTTGCCTTATTACGAACATTTATGCATTGATCCTTTTGTTTTAAATTCTTACTAATTATAACGCCCAGATCCCTTTCGCAATCCGACTTCGCAATCTCAACACCATCTAGCTCGTATCTTGTAACTCGATCATCATTACCTAGCCTCAGAACTTTACATTTATCAGCATTAAACTGCATTTGCCAATCATTTGACCATTTCAAAACCCTATCTAGATCAACTTGAAGTGATAGTGAGTCCTCCTCCGAATTAATTTCCCTACCGATTTTCGTATCATCGGCAAATTTGCAAATGTTGCTACTCAAACCTGAATCTAAATCATTTATATATATTATAAACAACAGAGGTCCCAGGACAGAGCCTCGAGGCACTCCACTAACAACATTATCCCACTGTGACTTAACCCCATTTATACTAACTGTTTCCTTTGGAATAGCCATGCCCTAATCCAAGTTAGTATAGCACCACCAATACCATGAGCTTCTATTTTTTTAATTAGTCTTTCATGTGGCACTGTATCAAAAGCTTTGCTAAAGTCAAGGTACACAACATCACAATCCTTACCACTATCAACTGCCTCAACAATGCTAGAATAAAAAGATAACAAATTTGTTAAACATGAACGGCCATTTATAAAACCATGTTGCGACTCAATTATTATATTATTGACTATTATTAAGTCAATTATTGACTCAATTATAGCACTGGGAAGGGGGTCAGGATAAGCATTTAGGATGGAAAGGGAGGAAAGGAATGGTGCCAAACCACTTATGGACGGTCGGGGATTGAACGCCGACCTGCATGAAGCGAGGCCCTCCAGGCAAAGTGAGAGGGAACACGAGAACATAAAATAAGGGAACTAAAACGGGCCGAGAAATAGGGGAAAATAGTGCTGGAATAAAAATGAAAGGGGCAAAGCACAGGAAAGGACTATAAAAGGGGAATGAAAAAAGGTGAACGCCCATTTCGGAATACGAGAAGAGGGAGATTTAACCAGGTGCAAAGGGAGTGAAGAGGGGATAGAGGGAAGAGAGTGAAAAGGGGAAATTTTAGAAGAGGCGATAGACCTAAGGCACCGAGAATGAATAGGGCGATAGACCTAAGGCGCTGAGAATGAATAGGGCGATGGACCTAAGGCGCTGAGAATGAATAGGGCGATGGACCTAAGGCGCCGAGAATGAATAGGGCGATAGATCTAAGGCGCCGAGAATGAATAGGGCGATAGACCTAAGGCACCGAGAATGAATAGGGTGATAGATCTATAGGAATGAAATTCCTACTAAAAATAGGTTAAAAGAAAAGTGGGAAGGGAACTATCAGGAGGAAAGCGCCAAGCCATTACGACTATATAGCGCTGGAAAGGGATCAGGATAAGGATTTGGGATAGGACGGAGGGAAGGAATGGTGCCCAACCACTTTTGGACGGTCGGAGATTGATCGCAGACCTGCATGAAGCGAGACCGTCGCTCTACTAAAGAAAAATGGGAAGTCAAGTAAATAAAGTGGTTCTTTAATTGAATTGTTGCCGCCGGAGGCGGATAGTTTATTGTGCACCCCATACCCATCATGTGAGCGGTAGCGCAAAAAGCATTACAGAGGGCACAAAAGGTCTTTATCAGACCTCATCTTAGATTATTACATAAACAATTTCATCTATCCTTCACACCTTATAATTACAATGTCAGCTAGTTACAGTGAATGTTATATTTCAAGAGCTATATATTTACTCTAAGTCATTATACATTAATGGTAGGTCTTATCGCTAACATATAATTGTTTGAGCAATGGAGATGTTTCAGAGCCATAGGGGAGCTGCTGTTTATTATTAGTCTTCATAATACACTACTTGCTTCTGAATCTCATATGTCGTTTATCTACTGGAAGCGAAATATGGATACAGTGCAAGGAACTTGAGTTTAGATTTAGCTCTAAATGGCTCAATTTTACTACAGTTCAAGATATAATATTCGAGTGTGTCCCTGTCTTTATCACACACACTTTGCACTTTACTTCATCTAGATCCCTATACAAGCCGAACTGCCAGAGATACTTGTAGCCAAGTCTTATTCGAGCTGTGACAACGTCTGTTAGTCTACTGACTTTCGTACTTGCCCCATACACATGTTTTACTTCACACATTTCATTGTGATGAACAATGGACCTGCTAGTTCCAGTTTGCACTGTTCTACTTTCTTCAAATCCATCCAGGAGTTCTCGTCTAATGGCATTTTTAAGGGACCTATTTGATAACTCAAGATTCCGTTCAATACTGTCTTTATTTACTGCAACCTTAGCAAGGGCGTCAACTTTGTCATGTTCCTGCAGGCCAATGTGAGAAGGAATCCACAACATTCTTATATATCTACGTCTAGCTTCTGAGACAAGCACGTTATTACTTGATTGCAAACTGTTTATTGCTCGTAGTGAGGAAAGGGAGTCGGAAATAATTAAGCTGTCTACTTCAGTGTTGTCAATAATTTCGAGTGCTACCAGTATTGCTACCAACTCAGCTTGCATTGTGGACGCCCAGTTACTAATTCTTATATTCCTATGAATCTTGCTGCCATCGGGCTGATGAGCAATGACAAGCAATGACAAGCAATGATGCAAAAGCACGAGCAATAAGTGGTTCTAAGATCGACCATCCGGTGTCTTCCATGGCGTCCAGAACAGGGAGAGGGACAGGTCTATGAAAGGATAGTTCAACAGGGATAGGGGTGTTCTGGAAGCGAGTCGAGTACGCTGCCACTCCCCCAACGGAGTCCCCTCTGGAAGAAGGATTGGAGGAGGATTTTGTACGCGACTAATTCTAAATGTACTTAGAGGATTGATTTTGATGGGTGCCTTAGAGAGCCGATTGTGAAATCAGGTCGGGCACTAAAAAATGCATTTCGAAGGGCATTTTTGTAGGATTACGTAGAATTTCCGCGCCCACTCAGATGATGATTTAACTCTTATTAATTCCATCAATTAGCGCTCAGGGATAATACGGACACAAGGGACATATTCAAGAATTGAAAAATCCTGCATTTTTCACCAACTGCCATTGTTTGTTGCAGAGCTGACGGCACCGGTGTGCAACAAACTGCTTAGCCACCAGGCATTAAAGACCAGTTTCTGTAGATACACGCGGGAATCACACTCTTCTGGCTCTCAATACTCGCGCTTAGCATTAGTCCAGACCAGCCCATGACCTTCTTGGTAACGGAGCAGATCCGAGTTCAATCCCCGGGTAGGCCAGAAATGGTTGGCCTAGTTTCCTTTCACCTGATGTCTCTTGCTGGGAAAAACGATTTCACCGTCTCGGAACCCCTAAGAGGACTTGAGATACCCATCAGAATGACTCCTTGTCGATAGCCAGTATCTTCATCTTGGTTATGTTGTGACCCCCTTATGTCGACACCTCTCGGGTAATGGTGAACGAACATTGA
Source organism: Procambarus clarkii (assembly GCF_040958095.1). Taxonomy (NCBI): domain Eukaryota; kingdom Metazoa; phylum Arthropoda; class Malacostraca; order Decapoda; family Cambaridae; genus Procambarus; species Procambarus clarkii. The sequence goes on from NC_091182.1 coordinate 31,132,240, forward strand.
CAACAGTGTAGTTAATGGTCAATGGTGTTAGTGTGTGCTAGGGTGGTGAGCCCCGAGCCCGCTCTTTGACCCGTAACTCATCATCCTTGTCAGGCCTTGCCACAGAAATGCATTGGAATGCAGTACTTTCATTTTATTAGCGTGTTGCCCGGTAGGTGAGAGTGAGAGACTGAGCACGCACATGCACACACGCACACTACATTTTCCACCCAGCTTCACGAACTATTTCCCCCACCGTCCACAAAATAACTTTCACTGGTCAGTACTACACTGGACCTCCTGACTACTGAAACCTGGTTGATACCTGGTTACCTGGTTGATGGGGTTCAGGGAGTTGTTCTACTCCCCAAGCCCGGCCCGAGGCCAGACGCGTGAGAGTTTGGTCCACCAGGCTGTTGCTTGGGGCGGCCCGCAGGCCCACATATACCTGGTTGATGGGGTTCTGGGAGTTCTTCTACTCCCCAAGCCCGGGGAGTATGAACCCGTGGATATGAACGCGTGGCTTCTCCCCCGTGTGACGCCGCCCTCTACACCCAACACCGTCGACGAATCCCCATGAGTTATAGAAGACTCAGGGAGACTCATACCTCAGGTGAATAGAACCATGAGTCAAACGAATCTTCCTTAATGGCATATCCAGAAAGAATTGGCATGTAGATATGGGTTCTCCCCTGTCTGACGCCTTCCCCCCTCCTAAGAGAAGGTCTCCCCTCACTGAGAGAAGCCCTGTGTTCTCTCCCCCCCCCCCTTAGATAAGTTAAGACACTACTGGGCTCCGTTTCACCCATATCACTATCTTGCGAAACCTATACATCTTTGCTCTACCTACTCGACATAAGATTATTGTTGCTAAGTGCCTACTCTAGTGAGTCGATCACAAGACATTAAGATTACCTGCAAAGCCTCGCAAAAAAAAAATGCCTGAACTCCTTCGATGGAGTTCGAAGAGAAATGAGAAGAAATGAAACTGAGGAAAATCTCAAACGCTGAAGATTTTCAAGGAAAATTTTAACGCGCGCCACAAACTATATTTATATATATAAAAAAGGAAAACTTGCTCGATTACTGGCAGCGAATTTTTCCTCCTAATCCCAAACGCTGTTAACGCCAACATTAATGGAACTTTTCAAAACACCTTTTCCAAAAACGGCACTTATTGGATTTTCACTCCAATAAAGCCGGAGTTTGTCGAGAGTCGCTGTTTTGATGCGGACAAAGTTGTTGGTGGGCACAACAGGGGGAGACAACTGAGGGACGTCAGGCGCCCTCCAGCGGTCACAGGGGGACACTCCAGCGGCCCCGGGCGCACTCCAGCGGCCCCGGGCGCACTCCAGCGGCCCCGGGCGCACTCCAGCGGCCCCGGGCGCACTCCAGCGGCCCCGGGCGCACTCCAGCGGCCCCGGGCGCACTCCAGCGGCCCCGGGCGCACTCCAGCGGCCCCGGGCGCACTCCAGCGGCCCCGGGCGCACTCCAGCGGCCCCGGGCGCACTCCAGCGGCCCCGGGCGCACTCCAGCGGCCCCGGGCGCACTCCAGCGGCCCCGGGCGCACTCCAGCGGCCCCGGGCGCACTCCAGCGGCCCCGGGCGCACTCCAGCGGCCCCGGGCGCACTCCAGCGGCCCCGGGCGCACTCCAGCGGCCCCGGGCGCACTCCAGCGGCCCCGGGCGCACTCCAGCGGCCCCGGGCGCACTCCAGCGGCCCCGGGCGCACTCCAGCGGCCCCGGGCGCACTCCAGCGGCCCCGGGCGCACTCCAGCGGCCCCGGGCGCACTCCAGCGGCCCCGGGCGCACTCCAGCGGCCCCGGGCGCACTCCAGCGGCCCCGGGCGCACTCCAGCGGCCCCGGGCGCACTCCAGCGGCCCCGGGCGCACTCCAGCGGCCCCGGGCGCACTCCAGCGGCCCCGGGCGCACTCCAGCGGCCCCGGGCGCACTCCAGCGGCCCCGGGCGCACTCCAGCGGCCCCGGGCGCACTCCAGCGGCCCCGGGCGCACTCAACACTGGAGTGAGCCTCTTCGCAAACACTCCGTTAACCCGTAAGGTCGGCCCTTATAACTTTCGCCGACCATGCGGTCATTACAACTAAGTTAGTCTGCCCTCCAACTCGCTTCCATTTTCTAGTATGACAATTTTTAGCCTTGTGTAACGCATACGAACGAAAAGCGACGTTCTTTGTAGGAGGGCAGGCTGTAGGAGGACAGGCTGTAGGTGGACAGGTTGTAGGAGGACAGGCTGTAGGAGGACAGGCTGTAGGAGGACAGGTTGTAGGAGGACAGGTTGTAGGTGGACAGGTTGTAGGAGGACAGGTTGTAGGAGGACAGGTTGTAGGAGGACAGGCTGTAGGTGGACAGGTTGTAGGAGGACAGGCTGTAGGAGGACAGGCTGTAGGTGGACAGGTTGTAGGAGGACAGGCTGTAGGAGGACAGGTTGTAGGAGGACAGGTTGTAGGAGGACAGGTTGTAGGTGGACAGGTTGTAGGAGGACAGGTTGTAGGAGGACAGGTTGTAGGAGGACAGGTTGTAGGAGGACAGGTTGTAGGAGGACAGGTTGTAGGAGGACAGGCTGTAGGTGGACAGGTTGTAGGAGGACAGGCTGTAGGAGGACAGGCTGTAGGTGGACAGGTTGTAGGAGGACAGGCTGTAGGAGCACAGGTTGTAGGAGGACAGGTTGTAGGTGGACAGGTTGTAGAATCAGGCTGTAGGTGGACAGGTTGTAGGAGGACAGGCTGTAGGTGGACAGGTTGTAGGAGGACAGGTTGTAGGAGGACAGGTTGTAGGAGGACAGGTTGTAAATCTAACTCACTTTCAAAAGTCTAATCTCCAATGTTTTACGTATGTCAGGGATAACACTAGTATCTAAGCTGTCCAAATGAAACTCAGGGCCTGTGATAGTGCTTATCTTGCCGAACTTGATAACTTTAAAATTCCAAGAAAAGGGGCGCCTGGTGCAGAATGTATGGACATACTGTTTATACCTACTTCAAATGTCCAATGGCTGTCATGGGTGACATCTGATTTATATATATATATATATATATATATATATATATATATATATATATATATATATATATATATATATATATATATATAACTATGTTGGAATCACAATCTTGAAGAATTTGGGTTATTAATCTCCAATGTATTCTGGGGTTCATTGACAGCAGAATCGTAGTGTTGCTTCAATATTGCATTTAATTCCATGTTGTTATCTGTGAAAATTCTCAATTTGCATTATCTCTGTGTTCTCCAAAGGATACCTGATCAACCAGGCTGTGACTCATACGTCAGGCTGCGAGCAGTCGCGTCCAACAGCCTGGTTGATCAGTCCAGCAACCAGGATGCCTGGTCGACGACCGGGCCGCGGGGACACTAAGCCCCGGAAGCACCTCAAGGTAACCTTCCCAGGTTATTTCTGTAAGGTCTTGGATTATTAATTGCCAATTAATCAGTTTAGTATAATAAGGCAATTCGCTTACTTCTCCTCCTCTTGGATTTGAGCCTTGTGGTGTAGACCTATATTGACCCATGCTTTTCTGAGCTATGATTAGATTGTGATCTGAGTAACATGTGTTTGTAATCATATGTTCCCTACCGGTTATTAATCATTGTAAAATAGAGGTCTATGGTGATTTCTAGTTGGTTCTAATATTTGCTGGTTAAGGTCAATCTTGTTATCCCTCCGAAAGGTCTCAGTTGTATGTCATTGTTCGTCTAAACGGCTTCCTGGGATTCTCTCTCTGATATAACTGTACTTGCTACATTTTTTCCATTCTAGATGGCGTAAGTTTGAAATCCCTAAGCAAGCTACTAGGGAGCCGGTCGGCCGAACGGACAGCACACTGGACTTGTGATCCTGTGGCCCCCCGGGTTCGATCCCTGGCGCCGGCGAGAAACAATGGGCAGTTTCTTTCACCCTATGCCCCTGTTACCTAGCAGTAAAACAGGTACCTGGGTGTTAGTCAGCTGTCACGGGCTGCTTCCTGGGGGTGGAGGCCTGGTCGAGGACCGGACCGCGGGGACACTAAAGCCCCGAAATCATCTCAAGATAACCATATTTCACTATCATAGTAATCCTGTATGAGAATTTCAGATACTGCTGCAAACACAGCATTTGCTTCAATTAGGATACCACTTAGAAAACGGACTATACTTACCTATACTCAATATACCATGCTAATTTCTCACTATACCACGCCCATTACTCACTATACCATACCTAGTATACCCCCCCTCCCCCATCATCCCCCCTCACTTCACTACACCACACCCATTAGCCCAAGCTGAGCCTCCAGTCCTGTTCACCATGTTAGCCGAAATGGAAATTCAGGGACGTTGCTAGATGCATAATATCCTTGCATTTACTGAGTGAACTATGCAACTTGTGCAAGTTTAGGGACATGGTGTTTGCACTGCCTTGCCACCCGCCCCGTGTATTCTCAAGCTAGTTTAATATTCATTACAGAATTCAACGAAAGCTTCTCCCAACAAATTCTCCGGTGGAATTTTTTGAAAAGGAGAGAGGGAGGCGGATAGAGAAGAGGAGGCTAGAGAAGAGGAGGCTAGAGAAGAGGAGGCTAGAGAAGAGGAGGCTAGAGAAGAGGAGGCTAGAGAAGAGGAGGATAGAGAAGAGGAGGATAGAGAAGAGGAGGATAGAGAAGAGGAGGATAGAGAAGAGGAGGATAGAGAAGAGGAGAATAGAGAAGAGGAGAATAGAGAAGAGGAGAATAGAGAAGAGGAGAATAGAGAAGAGGAGAATAGAGAAGAGGAGAATAGAGAAGAGGAGAATAGAGAAGAGGAGAATAGAGAAGAGGAGAATAGAGAAGAGGAGAATAGAGAAGAGGAGAATAGAGAAGAGGAGAATAGAGAAGAGGAGAATAGAGAAGAGGAGAATAGAGAAGAGGAGAATAGAGAAGAGGAGAATAGAGAAGAGGAGGATAGAGAAGAGGAGGATAGAGAAGAGGAGGATAGAGAAGAGGAGGATAGAGAAGAGGAGGATAGAGAAGAGGAGAGACGAAGTAGGATAAATAGAGGGAGAGAGGGAAGAGGATCGTAAAAGGAGAAAAGGAGAAGATATAAGAGGGTAGGAGGTGGATAGTGGAACACCTGAGATAAAGACAGATGCAGGAGATAAAGACAGATGCAGGAGATAAAGACAGATGCAGGAGACAGGGTCAGATGCAGGAACTATCCTCCCTGTGACAGAAAGAGACAGAAGAACCACCCGTCCTCCTAGGGAATACAATCACATGTTGACGTCAAATTTTTCCCTAAGCCCAAAAGCTGCTGTCCTAGAATGGTAGCGGCTCGCGCGAAACTGACGCCATGTTCCGTTTTCTGTTCGGTGGTCCTAGTGTAGGTTAGGTTCGGGCAATTTAGTACACCATTTTAGTGACGTTGGGAACGCTCGGAAGATCGGGCCGAGAAGAGAAAGGAAATGGAAGAGAAAGGAAATGGAAGAGAAAGGAAATGGAAGAGAAAGGAAATGGAAGAGAAAGGAAATGGAAGAGAAAGGAAATGGAAGAGAAAGGAAATGGAAGAGAAAGGAAATGGAAGAGAAAGGAAATGGAAGAGAAAGGAAATGGAAGAGAAAGGAAATGGAAGAGAAAGGAAATGGAAGAGAAAGGAAATGGAAGAGAAAGGAAATGGAAGAGAAAGGAAATGGAAGAGAAAGGAAATGGAAGAGAAAGGAAATGGAAGAGAAAGGAAATGGAAGAGAAAGGAAGCAGAAGATAAAGTTAAACCAGTGAGAAGCAAAGCAACAGAGAGAAAGCAAAGGAACAGAGAGAAAGCAAAGGAACAGAGAGAAAGCAAAGGAACAGAGAGAAAGCAAAGGAACAGAGAGAAAGCAGAGGATAAGAAAAAGAAAACAAAGGAACAGAGAAAGTAAAGGAAGAGAGGACTGGTCAAGTAAGGGGATGCTTCCAGTGGGAGGCGGGGAACCGGAAGGGGGAGGGTGGAAGAGGGAGGGAGGAAGAGGAGGGAAAGGATGGAAGGGAGAGACAGCAGCAAGAAGAAGAGGTAGAGGATTGGTGTGAGTCTTGACTAAAGGGAAGGATTAGGATATGAGAGAGAGAGAGAAAGAGAGAGAGAGAGAGAGAGAGAGAGAGAGAGAGAGAGAGAGAGAGAGAGAGAGAGAGAGAGAGAGAGAGAGAGAGAGAGGGGGGGAGGAGAGGGGGAGGGGGTGGGGGAGGGGGTGGGGGAGGGGGAGGGGGTGGGGGAGGGGGTGGGGGAGGGGGTGAGGGAGGGGGTGGGGGAGGGGGTGGGGGAGGGGGTGGGGGAGGGGGTGGGGGAGGGGGTGTGGGGGCCCTCCCTCTATAGGCCTGAGAAGGCTCATGTCGACTTAGGCCTACGACAAATTGCCAGAAAAATATTGTAAAGCTTAGGGATTAAGTAGGCCCAGGATATTACAGCCAGCCTCCTGGGATTATTTAATACACCCGCCATATTTCCCGCTGGAGGGGGGGCGGGGTGAGGGGGGGAGGGGGGGGAGGTATGAGGGACTGGCCTGAGACGTTTGAGGGAGGGGGGTGGGGGGTATGGTGGACACTCCTATTTATACCCACCGCGAACTCTTTCAAATATATACGTCTAACCAACGCTTGAAACAATCCAGTGATCCCCCACACACCTATTATGTAACCAAGTCATTGGTCTCACAGACCAATAACCGTATTATCCGAACCAGTATTTACCCAGGTCTTAACTTAATATCCCACTTAAATCAATCGTTTCGAGTACTAATTTGTGTTGATATATTAAATACCTTTAATGCCTCATCAGTTATGCCATTTTTTTTATCCATTTGTTTTTAATCTGTGGTCATAAAGATAAACTTGGAGAATAAAGTTAGTTATTTTCCTGCTAGAGCTTCCAGAGATAAACCCATTATCATATTTTCCTTATTCTGAACATTTATGTATTGATATTTTCGTCTTTTTTGGGGAGATCTTTACTAATTAATGACTTCTTCGGATCTTGTTTACATTCACGCTTCACAAGCTTGATAGTATCTGTTAGCTACTATCTTTGCAGAACTCTACGGGTTTTTTATTGTTCAGCACTAAACTTTCAGTTTAGTGCTGAACAGATAGTGAGTGTTCAGCACTCACTATCTTTTGTCCGTTTCGAAAGCTTATCTAGGTCGTCTTAAGTCGATTTTAACTTCTTCTGAATTTAATTCTGCCATATTTTAGCATCGTTTGAAAAGTTAGATGTTACTAATGATTGATTGCTGTCCTAATCCCGTATCTAAGTCTGCAGACTTGTATAATCTGCAGGTCTGTATAATCTGCAGTCTTACGAAATTATCTGACTTAAGATTATTTCTTACGCAAGTCTTACGAAATAATTTAATCGGTGTTTTTTGATGAATCAGCTCACATACACAACCAGCTACACCTGAACCTTAGTCCTGGCTGTGTTGCTGTTGACTCTTGCCTTTCTCAGTATTATAGTATAAATGCTCTAACTTTTTAAACAAACGTGATCTGACTTAGCTTTCCTCCCCCCCCCTCCCCCTGGTTTCTCTTTGTCTTATGTTTTCTAATTTGTTCATTTCACCCTTTTCTTTTCGCCCTTGGGCCTTCTACAGTCTTTTATTCCTATTATTCCTATGGTATACTTCAACCTTCTCACCCGACTCTCACTCTCATTTCTGACCCGACCCCACAATGGTCCACGACCGAAACGCCTTTACTTTCAATATTTTCTGATGTGTAGGTTAGGTGTCTCATTCGATCTAATCAATGTATAAGGAATACTATATTCCTGTGCTCCAATTCAAACTGGTTTAAACGAGTTAAAAGTAGAATCCACTTCAAAACTCACCCATACATGTCACATACATGTCACATACATGTCTCTCCCCCACGTGGCACGTCCCAAAGCCATGTCCCATGATCTAGGTCTACCCAAGCCACCATTCCCCAAAGAAACTTCTTAACCCAAGCCACCATTCCCCAAAGAAACTTCTTAATCTATCATCATTGGGTTTTTTGAACTGTCATCCCATTTCAGGGTTCGTCTCTCACAAGCTTCCCATGCCTAGTTAAATGTAAATTTCGTTATGATCACTGCTCATTGTGGCTAAGCCATTTATTTCTCTCTCCTTGTGTGCAAGAACTAGGTGAGTACGCAGGCGATGAGTCACAATAACGTGGCTAAAGTATGATGACCAGACCACACACTAGGTGAAGGGACGACGACGTTTCGGTCCGTCCTGGACCGAAAATCGACTTAAGAATAGTTCAGGACGGACCGAAACGTCGTCGTCCCTTCACCTTCTAGTAGGCGAGTACCATTTAATAATATATTGTTTAAGAAAGCAGTCGTCCAGTATTTTGTAAACACAAAAATCTTCCGCCTTTGTGGTGCCTCTTTTATTGATCCAGTTAATTGTACTGAAATTAAAGTCAGCCATAACACACAGAATGATTTGGAGGCGCTGGATGTGCTGTTCCATATAGGGTTGATTGCTTCCATTTCCGTCTAAGTTTGGTGGTCTGAATGTAACTCTTCTCGTGAATGTTTTCATTTAATAATAGTAAAATAGTTTGTGTGAGGTTTAATGTTGGTCTCTTGCGAGAGACAAGAGAGAGAGAGAGAGACAGACACAGAGACCAACAAAGACAGGAAGACAGAGACCGACAAAGACAGGAAGACAGACAACAACATTCCAATTACTAAGAGGTGATCCCAAAGCAAAATATCCTACAGAAGTGGACGCTAATCTCTCGTAACATCTCAGGGGTGGAAAGCGAAGGACTTATAATGCACTTAGCATCATATATAAAAAAAAATAATGTTGTCATATAATGTACACACACACAGATTGATGTAGATTAAGCCACCCACGAGGTGGCACGGGCATGAATAGCCCGTAAACACACACACACACACACACACACACACACACACACACACACACACACACACACACACACACACACACACACACACACTTACACTTCAGAGTTAATAATCAGTTATTTCACCTAACCCTTCCTAAACCAGTCGGCAATCCACTAACCCAATCCCCCCTCATTGATCCGCGTCAATCACCTTACCCCGCCCCTGCGCTAACTACCTGTCAACCACAGCAATTCCACCCCCCCCCCCCAAGCACGCCAACATAACCATCCATTGAAGACTTACCAACCTCTTCAAGACGTCAATAATCCGTGCATCTCTGCCAAACCATTGCCATGAACGACTGCTGGAGAGACTTGGTCGGTGACCAAGCGAACTGTGTTTACTGGCATGGCGCAGGTGATAGAGGAAAGAGGGGTGGTGGTGAGTGAGAGAGGGGGGGGGATATAAGGTGGAGGAGGGGAGGGGAATGAGAGAGAGTGAGGGGGAGGGAGAGGAGGGCAGGAGATGGAGACAAATGGAGGGAAGAAGAGATTAATGTGAATACGGGACTCAAGGAAGAGGAAAAATGGAAATGAGAGAAATAAAGAGGGGAGAGGGGAGGGGGAGGGGGAGAGGGAGAGGGAGGGGGAGGGAGGGAGGGAGGGGGAGGGAGGGAGGGGGAGGGAGGGAGGGGGAGGGAGGGAGGGGGAGAGGGAGGGGGAGGGGGAGAGAGAGGGGGGAGAGAGGGGGGAGGGAGGGGGGAGAGAGAGGGGAGAGAGAGGGGAGAGAGGGGGGAGAGAGGGAGAGACAGAGAGAGACAGAGACAGACAGACAGACCCCTTCACTATCTTTCTTTCCCAGTTCCCCTTCCAACACAATCCTCAACCCCCCCCCTCCCCATCTCCCCCCCCCCCCCCTCCATCCCACTCAGCAACAAATACCCATATAGTCTTCAAGCCGCTTGAACAGCCTTAGCAGCGTCCTTCCCAAGGTGTATGGAGGAGCCAGACCGTAGGCGACCACCACCTGCACCACACTCTGTTGGAATGTGGCCGGGATGTGGTCGGGCGACCCTGGATGTGGCCGGAAGACCCTGGATGTGGCCGGAAGACCCGGGATGTGGTCGGGCGACCCGGGATGTGGTCGGGCGACCCGGGATGTGGTCGGGCGACCCGGGATGTGGTCGGGCGACCCGGGATGTGGTCGGGCGACCCGGGATGTGGTCGGGCGACCCGGGATGTGGTCGGGCGACCCGGGATGTGGTCGGACGACCCGGGATGTGGTCGGGCGACCCGGGATGTGGTCGGGCGACCCGGGATGTGGTCGGGCGACCCGGGATGTGGTCGGGCGACCCGGGATGTGGTCGGGCGACCCGGGATGTGGTCGGGCGACCCGGGATGTGGTCGGGCGACCCGGGATGTGGTCGGGCGACCCGGGATGTGGTCGGGCGACCCGGGATGTGGTCGGGCGACCCGGGATGTGGTCGGGCGACCCGGGATGTGGTCGGGCGACCCGGGATGTGGTCGGGCGACCCGGGATGTGGTCGGGCGACCCGGGATGTGGTCGGGCGACCCGGGATGTGGTCGGGCGACCCGGGATGTGGTCGGGCGACCCGGGATGTGGTCGCTACAGAACAAGACAAGCAGCCACAACGCGCGAGAGAGAACACAGCCCGGTAGGTGTGGCCACAAGATGATGAATCAGAAGCATGAAAAGGACAAGATACCAAGACATACACGATAACAGACTGGTGAGTACGATAACAGACTGGTATGTAACTCACTGGATGAGTTACATACACGATAACAGACTGGTATGTAACTCACTGGATGAGTGACGCGAGTAACACCTCACTCATGAGTCGGAGGCATTTACTCATCATTCAGCGAATGATGAGTAAATGAGAGGAGTGAGGGGAAGTAGTGGAGGCATTCATGGTTTCAATAGGCTTCAATCCCCGACAGGAATCATACGAGAAGAGAGGCTTCAAAAGCCAGAATTAACTGGTTTCAGAGTCGCCACCGCACGCAATCCCCCTTCCCCTGGTGCCCTGAAGGGCATGGGGGGCAAGGTGAGGGGCATGGGGGGCAAACTGAGGGGAATGGGGGGCAAGGTGAGGGGCATGGGGGGGCAAGGAGAGGGGCATGGGGAGCAAGGTGAAGGGCATGGGGGGCAAGGTGAAGGGCATGGGGAGCAAGGTGAAGGGCATGGGGGCAAGGTGAAGGGCATGGGGAGCAAGGTGAAGGGCATGGGGGCAAGGCGAAGGGCATGGGGGCAAGGCGAAGGGCATGGGAGCAAGGTGAAGGGCATGGGGGCAAGGTGAAGGGCATGGGGGCAAGGCGAAGGGCATGGGGGCAAGGCGAAGGGCATGGGAGCAAGGTGAAGGGGCATGGGGGGGCAAGGTGAGGGGCATGGGGGGCAAGGTGAAGGGGCATGGGGGGCAAGGTGAAGGGGCATGGGGGGCAAGGTGAAGGGGCATGGGGGGCAAGGTGAAGGGGCATGGGGGGCAAGGTGAAGGGGCATGGGGGGCAAGGTGAAGGGGCATGGGGGGCAAGGTGAAGGGGCATGGGGGGCAAGGTGAAGGGGCATGGGGGGCAAGGTGAAGGGGCATGGGGGGCAAGGTGAAGGGGCATGGGGGGCAAGGTGAGGGGCATGGGGACAAGGTGAGGGGCATGGGGGCAAGGTGAGGGGCATGGGGAGCAAGGTGAAGGGCATGGGGAGCAAGGTGAAGGGCATGGGGAGCAAGGTGAAGGGCATGGGGGCAAGGCGAAGGGCATGGGGGCAAGGCGAAGGGCATGGGAGCAAGGTGAAGGGCATTGGGGCAAGGTGAAGGGCATGGGGGCAAGGCGAAGGGCATGGGAGCAAGGTGAAGGGGCATGGGGGGCAAGGTGAGGGGCATGGGGGGCAAGGTGAGGGGCATGGGGGGCAAGGTGAAGGGGCATGGGGGGCAAGGTAAAGGGGCATGGGGGGCAAGGTGAAGGGGCATGGGGGGCAAGGTGAAGGGGCATGGGGGGCAAGGTGAAGGGGCATGGGGGGCAAGGTGAAGGGGCATGGGGGCAAGGTGAAGGGGCAAGGTGAAGGGGCATGGGGGGCAAGGTGAAGGGGCATGGGGGGCAAGGTGAAGGGGCATGGGGAAGGGGCATGGGGGGCAAGGTGAAGGGGCATGGGGGCAAGGTGATGGGCATGGGGGGCAAGGTGATGGGCATGGGGGCAAGGTGAAGGGCATGGGGGCATGGTGAGGGGCATGAGGACAAGGCGAAGGGCATGGGGGGCAAGGTGAGGGGCATGGGGGGCAAGGTGAAGGGCATGGGGAGCAAGGTGAAGGGCATGGGGAGCAAGGTGAAGGGCATGGGGGACAAGGTGAAGGGCATGGGGGACAAGGTGAAGGGCATGGGGGACAAGGTGAAGGGCATGGGGGACAAGGTGAAGGGCATGGGGGACAAGGTGAAGGGCATGGGGGCAAGGTGATGGGCATGGGGACACGGTGAGGGGCATGGGGGCAAGGTGATGGGCATGGGGGGCAAGGTGATGGGCATGGGAGCAAGCTTTCTGACAGTCCAAGAAAATGCAGTCTGCCTACCCTTCTCTTTCTTGCCTAATGCTTGTTGCTTGGTCACAGACTTATATTAAACATGCGAGACACGACTTGCCTTCCTTATTGGGTAAGGACTGTCCAATCACAGTCAGGAGAGTACGGATGACCCAATCACACGCGAGAGAGTAAGGATGGCATTTCGTATGCATAAAAATCTATAATTAATAACCAGAAATAATTATACGCGTCTCGCCTAACTGACAGAATGGCAACAAGATATCAGCGGCTGTCAGCTCTTGTATGGGTCTTTCAAATCCAATCTGTCAGCTGTCAGCGGCTGAGGTCAACTTCACCAGACCAGCATCCTCACCGCTGTCAAGATCAACCTGTCATATCGTCACATCTGACATGACTAAACTGTCATGCTTCACACACACACACACACACACACACACACACACACACACACACACACACACACACACACACACACATACACACACATACACGCACATACACACACACACACAGGCGCATTCATCAACATGTATTTGCGTAGCATAACGAGATAGACGGCTGACCAGAACCTCGCCCGAGAGGAATCAATGTTATGTCTATTTTAAGCTCCGGTAACTCATTTCTCTCTTCACTCCCCCCTCTTTTCCCCTCCCCTCACTCTCCCTTCCTTCCTTCCCTCCCCTCACCCTATCTACCTAGAGCCCCATTAATCACGTCACAACAGTGGGAGGTGTATTCCCAAGAGGCGTCCAGCTTCTGTGTCTATTGACCTCTCAGACGCCGTGTCCGGACGCCCAGACCCCGTGTCCGGACGCCTAGACCCCGTGTCCGGACGCCCAGACCCCGTGTCCGGACGCCCAGACGCCGTGTCCGGACGCCCAGACCCCGTGTCCGGACGCCCAGACGCCGTGTCCGGACGCCCAGACGCCGTGTCCGGACGCCCAGACCCCGTGTCCGGACGCCCAGACCCCGTGTCCGGACGCCCTTAAGATGTCCCTGTTGGCATCATTGAGACATCCTTCAAGGTAACATCCAGCTATCCTCCGTACTTTACAAACATTCTTTTCGATGTTTCTCTCGGGATCATCCAGATGTCACTTGAATACTATCCAGTCTTCTAGCTTTGTCGAGATGCAAGAGATCATTCAAGAGACAATGACCATACAGGGTTGACCTCTGCAACATTGACCACACGTCTTTCTATAAACACTGTCTTAACATCAGCCTCAACATCAGATTTTCGTATCAACATCGCCGAGTATCTGTTTCTACCACACACACTGATGTTCCCTCTCATCTTAGACGTCTCTTTCCAGCACCTCCTGACGTCTATATCTCAGCTTTCATAGACGTTTCTTTCCATTACCTTTCCAGCATCCATCCTCTCAATCTCAAGACGACCATCTTAGCATTTACAGATAGTCTCTCCAGCATCACGTTTCTCTAGCACAGACATCTCTCTCTCCCAGCCTCGCCTATTCGTCCACAAAAAAATGCCTGGAAATCTGTCTAGCAGCGTGGCTCCCAATCTCTCTCTCTCTCTCTCTGCCTCGAACCCCGACAACAAGTGGACGCCGCCACCCGACACAATTCCTCAGCCAGGGAGCCATTACTCAAATAGCACACACATAATGGTGAGCAACAATGGGACCTTTTCAGGTCGACGGCTGGACTCCCACTTTTCACAGCCCCATGGTATCCCCTCGACCCTTCTCTCTGGCACCCCCTCTCGTCCCCTCTCTGGCACCCCTTCGACCCCTCTCTGGCACCCCCCTCGACCCCACCCTCACCCCCCACCCTGATACCTGATGTCTTCATCCTTTTATGCAAATGTCTTCTCGTCTGGGAGCTGCTTCGCGTTTACAAATTTGTTCTTCCTTCGGGAACGTTTTCTTCGGGACACTGCTGGCTGGCCTCATTTAATATGTCGCATTATTTTCGGAAACGAACAATCTGCTAAAATGCGACGTTTTACTGTAAATTAAAGCAGTAATTTTGACGTTCTTTATGCATCAGTTTATTATTATTATTATTATTTAATATATATATATATATATATATATATATATATATATATATATATATATATATATATATATATATGTCGTACCTAGTAGCCAGAACGCACTTCTCAGCCTACTATGCAAGGCCCGATTTGCCTAATAAGCCAAGTTTTCCTGAATTAATATATTTTCTCAATTTTTTTTCTTATTAAATGATAAAGCTACTCATTTCATTATGTACGAGGTCAATTTTTTTTATTGGAGTTAAAATTAACGTAGATATATGACCGAACCTAACCAACCCTACCTAACCTAACCTAACCTAACCTAACCTAACCAACCCTACCTAACCTAACCTATCTTTATAGGTTAGGTAACCGAAAAAGTTAGGTTAGGTTAGGTAGTCGAAAAACAATTCATGAAAACTAGGCTTATTAGGCAAATCGGGCCTTGCATAGTAGGCTGAGAAGTGCGTTCTGGCTACTAGGTACGACATATATATATAATTCTATCTTCTTGCTTGTGTATATTGTATATATTCATTGTATTATACCCATTGTATGTATCCACTGTTTCGTGTTTTGTCTTTTGTTTCCTATCACCTCACCCAAAAACGAATATAAGCACGATCTGAGGATCGTAAAATGATAATCCATTAATCTTACCTAAGTACAATAATTGTCTTTGAAAATTTAAGAAGTGTTCTTGCGAAACGCTTCTAGGCGTCAGACCATAAATAAAAAGTTTAAATGAACTTTGGAGAGTTAATTTTTCAACTACGCCCAACAGTGAAGAAAAACATAAACTAAGAAGATTCGTGTTAGAATCATTAATCTTACCCTTTCGATCATACTCAGCAACATATGTTTACAAGAAAGACAGCTACCAAAATATACTAATATACACATACATATACAAAAAGAATAGGGGTGGTAGGCGAAGAAAATATCAAAGTGTTCAGTGAGGATCCACAAGGTCTTCTCTGAGTACTCTATATTTTCTTCTCCGAGGCTATGGAAATTTTTAGCTAGGTTTACACAGCTGTTCAACACAGTTACAGCTGTAACGATCTGTACTGGTTTTATTACATAAATAAATCCTATAAATACATAAAACTGCAAAAGTCTCAATAGCCCATACGGGGCAGGTCCTATTTACACCCACTCAAAGTCCTATACATGTCTTACCTGCGCCTGAAACAATCATATGATCCCAAATCCTCTGGTCACTATGTTCCCTGGTAATTGTTGCCCCCACATCAGATCAACAACCGTATTTCTAAACCAGTATTTACCCAGGTCTTCCCTGAAACTACACCTCCCCATTTGAATTAAGAACAATACTTCTAATATTGCCCATCCTACTGAATCACCCCAGCTAATATTATCCATCCTACCGAGACAGCTAATTTGAGTCTTATATTGCGTAAACCACGAGGTCTTTGTCACTAAATCACCCAAAACCAGACGCAGCCACGACCCCTGCCCCCCCCCCCACACTCCCAATCCACCCCCCCACCCCCCCACCCCCACACGCTCGGGGAATCGAAAACAATCCACAAAATGTCTTCCCAAGAATGTCTTCCCAAGAATGTTTTCCCAAGCGACCTTCCCAAACCCGCGCCATCACCCTCCAGAGACCCGTGGTGCAAAAATCAATTATTCACTATGGAGTGTCTACGATCACTCAAAGTCACACTACCTGGTCGTAATTGCGGTAGAAATGGCCCCGAAAACGCCCCGGGGCCACCGCCCCCCCGGACAATAACGCTCAATTAAGGGGGGCGCCTCATCCCAGAGGTGGACCTCAACCGACCTCAGGGTGAGGGGGGGGGGGCCGAAATCCCTCAAGGGATTTATTTATCTTGATTTGTGAATGGAAGAATGACGTCATGAGGTGAGGGGGGGGGGTTCACACGAGGACCTGGGTTGAACACCATTGGGACTGGTTGGTTGATGTAGGTTGCCTGGTAGTGCTGGTTGAGTAGGTGCTTCGTGATTGGTTGGATTCATGCTGGTTGAGGTGGTGGTTTGTTAGGCTGGATGGACGTAGGATTAAACTAATGATATGATTAGTTAGATAGTTGGTTGATTGTAAGACTGGTTGATTTTAAGAGTGATTGGTTAGAGACTTAGGTGGTCGGTGTGTAGTTTGGCTCGTCAGTACGATAATTGACCTATTAGGGTGGCTGGTTGGGTGGCTGTTGAGTGGTTGATTAGGTACAGGGTTAACCCCCCCCCAAATGTGTGTATTGAATATCTGTTTGAATGATTGGTAGGCTGATTAAGATGTTCTGATGCCTGAGTAAGACAGTTAATTGTGAGAAATAACGTGCTTTATTAGCTGATTGGCACGAAAGCCTATTCGAACGATTAGGAGTTCTTCCACTCCCCAAGCCCGGCCCGAGGCCAGGCTTGACTTGTGAGAAAGTCAAGCCCCCCCCCCCCTCTCCCACAGAAAGCAGCCTGAAGCAGCTGTCTAACTTTCAAAGGCAGAAAATCTGCTCATATATTCCTGCCTCGACCGAGAACCGAATCCGGGCCCTTAAGACCACGACCCCAGAGCGCTGTCCACCAGGCTCTTGAGTGTGTCTGTCTCGTCTGTGCTTGAGAGAAGGAGAAAAAAAGAGTAAGAGAGTCGTTGATGGTGTTTCTGGGGGGAAGAGAAAGGGGGAGGGGAAGGGAAAGGGAGGGGGGAGGGGAAGGGAAAGGGAGGGGGGAGGGGAAGGGAAAGGGAGGGGGGAGGGGAAGGGAAAGGGAGGGGGGAGGGGAAGGGAAAGGGAGGGGGGAGGGGAAGGGAAAGGGAGGGGGGGAGGGGAAGGGAAAGGTAGGGGGAAGGGGAGAGGGAAGGGAGATAGTGCGTATACCTGTATAACCCAAGGGAGAGGTGCGTACAACTACACACACCTTCCACAGGACCCCAAACAGAGGTACAACTCCCCGGCTGCGGAACACGCTTCATTTTTGTCACACTATCGACCCCTCCACCGTAAAAATTGCTGTAGTTTAGGCTAATTAAAAACACCGCAATATTGACCCTTAACGTGGGACTATAATGCTTTTCGGCTCGGGTAGATTACGTACGTGTTGCTTAAAATTCTGGCGCTTGTAGTTAGGACAAATCGCCGCATTACGGAGTGCCCCGAAGGAGCACACGCTGGCAGCCTGTCACCCTCACTGTTTACGGTTCCACCAACGAGGAAAGTTAAGTCAGCTTATATCAGGGACAGTAGTTGAGATGGAGGCCCTTGTCCATATCCCTGGGGCTCTGTGGTTTGCCCCTTAGATATGGGTATCCGAGTTTGCCCCTTAGATATGAATACCAGAATTGGTCCTTAAACTTCGAGATTTACATTCGGAAGTTAACTGGGAATATAAACTGGCACTCATGCCAGGATCATTGCCCCTGAATCTCCGCTTTTCGTTGACCAGACCACACACTTGAAGGTGAAGGGACGACGACGTTTCGGTCCGTCCTGGACCATTCTCACTATCGACTTGAGAATGGTCCAAGACGGACCAAAACGTCGTCGTCCCTTCACCTTCTAGTGTGTGGTCTGGTCAACAGTCTTCAACTTATTCAGTTCTTTCGTGTTATGAAGAATAGCTCCACCGTCCTCGGGACACCTTTGCTCCTTTCACACAAGTAAACACCGAGAGAATGCACCATTAAAATGTTTACATTGTAACGTAACTGGCAATGGTTTGTGCACTAAACTATTTTATGTTCCATGGTCAAGCTCTTGGACCACGTGATTTTTTTTATCTGTTGGTTACATAAAAGGGAGCCGGTCGGCCGAGCTGACAGCACGCTGGACTTGTGATCCTGTGGTCCTGGGTTCGATCCCAGGCGCCGGCGAGAAACAATGGGCAGAGTTTCTTTCACCCTATGCCCCTGTTACCTAGCAGTAAATTAGGTACCTGGGTGTTAGTCAGCTGTCACGGGCTAAGCCCTGGGGGTGGAGGCCTGGTCAAGGACCGGGCCGCGGGGACACTAAAAGCCCCGAAATCATCTCAAGATAACCTCAAGATAAGAAGATGTGGCACTGTAACTACAGCCACTCATGATACATTACAGCGTGGTTATGTAACTACATAACCACTCCTCTCACACTGAAGATATCTTTCCTTGCATCACTCCTAACTCACAACGTTGTTTAAAGTTTACATTTATGAACAAATCCACAAGGGCCGTGACGAGGATTCGAACCTGCGTCCGGGAGCATCCCAGACACTGCCTTAATCGACTGAGCTACGATTTTGCATTTATAATCCCTCGTTCACTTGTTACCTATCCTGAACACCTTTACTTGGTTTATCCCCATGAGGATTTTCTATGTCTGAATCATGTTACCATTTTCTAATTCCCAAGTGTTGTACGACTTGTGTGGGCCTCATAACTCCTGTCTCTCATACCCGAGC
Organism: Procambarus clarkii; assembly: GCF_040958095.1. Lineage (NCBI taxonomy): Eukaryota > Metazoa > Arthropoda > Malacostraca > Decapoda > Cambaridae > Procambarus > Procambarus clarkii. The sequence continues at coordinate 31,151,064 of NC_091182.1, forward strand.
CACAGGTGCATCACATGCGATGAAACAGCGTATACTAACCACAAGGAACCATATACTAACTAGAAGACAAAAGAAAAAGAGGTGATATGATCACTACGTACAAAATAGCAACAGGAATTGATAAAATCGATAGGGAAGATTTCCTGAGACCTATAACTTTAAGATCAAGAGGTCATAGATTTAAACTAGCTAAACACAGATGCCGAAGAAATATAAGAAAATTCACTTTCGCAAACAGAGTGGTAGACGGTTGGAACAGGTTAGGGGAGAAGGTGGTGGAGGCCAAGACCGTCAGTAGTTTCAAAGCGTTATATGACAAAGAGTGCTGGGAAGACGGGCCACCACGAGCGTAGCTCTCATCCTGTAACTACACTTAGGTAATTACACTTAGGTAATTACAAGGCCCACGCATCGCCAGTCATCTGGTCTGGGTTCGATTCCTGGCTAGGGAGGATTGGCTGGGTGCCAATCGTTAAGTGTTCGCCCCTGCTCATCCAGCAGTAATTGTGTACCTGGTCGTTATCTGATTGGCGGGTGGTGTTCCAGGGGGAAAACTAGTAGGAGGGGATAAGGCTTATCATGAACTATGGGAAGGGAAAGCTCCCAGCCTGCTAACAGGATTCAGAAGTCGTCGACTCCTCTTCCACACGTGAAATGGAATTGGCCACATGAATGACCCTATCTTCACACCTATCTCAGATAACAGAGTGCTAAACCACCCCCGTCCTCCAAAGGTTTCCAAACGCCAAGAAACCCTCGTACTTAAGTGCACCCTTATCCTAACCTACCAGAGAACCCAAAACAGAAAACGGGGCCATATGACAATTTCAGGAGACGCCACCATTTTCTAGTACGACGATTTTTTCTTTACCTTAGGTAGTGTGTACGTCAAAATGCGACGTTCTATTACGCGGACGGGTTAGCTAAAACACCTGTCTCTCCTCACCCACGTCAACATATTGAACACCTGTAACACTTACCCATAAGTTCCGTGACGTCTCCGCCTGGCACCTCACCTGCAAATAAACAAATATAAATATGCAAATAAAACAAATGCATCAATCATATGTTTAAGAGGCAGTAAGAGCACCAGTCTGAACAGAAAATCAGTAATACACACATCAAATATTACCTACTATGAGCCTGGACTATACCTGTAGTAGGTTTCGAGAGTACTTGTACGCCCTAAGCCTGGCTTATATTGTGCGTCAAAAATATATAAATAT
>NC_091182.1:31157289-31164789 GCF_040958095.1 Procambarus clarkii
TTATCATCCTATCAACCACAAACTGCCTAACTTTGATCTAGCACCTGCCTACGTCACAATAATTCAGCCAGGCTATGATGGCTTCTTGGGGGGTGCAGGATACGAAGATATACAGCCATTCAGACCAGCCAACCACCATAGAAAGCCTGATACAAGAAGCCAAGAGAAGAACAACTCTCGATATCATTCACAGGTAAACTAGCAGTTAAAAACCTCAGCAAAGAGCGTTCAGAACGTGCTACACCACCACGACCACACCAGGACCGGAATTCGTAGCCTCAGAACGGAATTTCCACTAACAAAGCAGAGGACCAAAGTTAAATTAAATGCACACTGGTTCGTACAAGATTGAACCATGAACTTCAAGGTGCTGAGGTGTAATGAAAAGCTGAGAGAGTGACATCACTACGAGAGTGACATCACTACGAGAGTGACATCACTACGAGAGTGACATCACTACGAGTGACATCACTACGAGAGTGACATCACTACGAGAGTGACATCACTACGAGAGTGACATCACTACGAGAGTGACATCACTACGAGAGTGACATCACTACGAGGGTGACATCACTACGAGGGTGACATCACTACGAGAGTGACATCACTACGAGGGTGACATCACTACGAGAGTGACATCACTACGAGAGTGACATCACTACGAGAGTGACATCACTACGAGAGTGACATCACTACGCTGGAAGAGAAGGGACACCACACAATCACCACAGTTCCTTAAAGAGGCCTTTGCCGAGTCAAAAGAACAGCGTGTGGATTACAACTCCCCAAATGAACCAGAGAGACGTAGGGAAAAACGTGATCGATAAGAGTTTCGGCCTTACACACGTATGGGGTTCGCGGTTCGAGCCTACTCGAGTACCCAGGTGAAGGGAATGTTTTCAACCTTCAAGGGAACCAAGGCAACAGCGGCAAATGTGATATGTTATCTTCCAAAAAGAGAGATGTAGCTCACTTTACAAGCACATTGTTGGGTTCTAATAGGTGGGGTAGATACACCCACCTACACTACTGTACGAGGCACGTGTAGGTGCGTAGATACACCCACGTACACCAGTGTACGAGGCACGTGTAGGTGGGGAGATACACCCACCTACACTACTGTACGAGGCACGTGTAGGTGCGTAGATACACCCACGTACACCAGTGTACGAGGCACGTGTAGGTGGGGAGATACACCCACCTACACTACTGTATGGGGCACGTGTAGGTGGGTAGGTACACCCACGTACAGCAGTGTACGTGGCACGTGTAGGTGGGGAGATACATCCACCTACACTACTGTATGAGGCACGTGTAGGTGCGTAGATACACCCACGTACACCAGTGTACGAAGCACGTGTAGGTGGGGAGATACACCCACCTACACTACTGTATGGGGCACGTGTAGGTGGGTAGGTACACCCACGTACAGCAGTGTACGTGGCACGTGTAGGTGGGGTAGATACACTCCACCTACACTACTGTATGAGGCACGTGTAGGTGCGTAGATACACCCACGTACACTAGTGTACGAGGCACGTGTAGGTGGGTAGGTACACCCACGTACAGCAGTGTACGAGGCACGTGTAGGTGGGGAGATACACCCACCTACACTACTGTATGAGGCACGTGTAGGTGGGTAGATACACCCACCTACAGTACTGTATGAGGCACGTGTAGGTGGGTAGATACACCCACCTACACTACTGTATGAGGCACGTGTAGGTGGGTAGATACACCCACCTACACTACTGTATGAGGCACGTGTAGGTGGGTAGATACACCCACCTACACTACTGTATGTGGCAGAAACTGGCCTGACACGGCCACTTTAATATCTGCCTTCAGGCTACGGGGCAAGGTGCGCACACGTGTGTGTGTGTGTGTGTGTGTGTGTGTGTGTGTGTGTGTGTGTGTGTGTGTGTGTGTGTGTGTGTGTGTGTGTGTGTGTGGGGTTATCTATTGCAATGATTCATGATAATCGAATTCCTTATCACGCAACGGTGTACAGGTGTGTGCGTGTGTACAGATGAGTACATGTGTGTATATGCCGACATTTGCGTGGGCGAGGAGGAGGAGGAGGAGGAGGAGGAGGGGGGGGGGTAAATCCCCCCTCCCCCCCCCCCCCCAGGTAGAAGGCAAAATAATCCTAACGAAATCAATGCTTGCATAGGGCATTCGTAACCTACAAATTAGGCCTATACAGTACATTATCTTGAAGAATCGACCCTTACAACGCTTTACAAATGACGTACGAGTTTTTTTTATCAATATTTTCTACCACAGACGTGGCCAGACAGTTACAATGCTAACCAGATATATACATTTTCATCTGTTCTCCATGGACAGGGTTAGAGATGTGTTAAACATATAAGTGAAGGATTTATTGACCAATCAACCACAGAAGGTGATTCGGTGCTTTTAAAATGCTAAGCTAACCAGAGCTTTGACGTGCGAGTGCGTGGAAGGGGGGGGGGAGGGTGTGGAGGTATAAGTGAGGAATCGTGCACCTCACATGTAGAGATGAGGTAAGAGATTATAGCAGTTAAGAGATAACCAGTCACCATAGGCGTAACATGGAAGGAGTGAAATCTCTTGTTATCCAAGCGAAATTGGGTAAAAAAAAACAGATTTCGGTTGAATACGACGGTTAGCGTCGCGTTTACCAAGTTTAAGCGCGCATGTAAGGGAGTCTTATCTCAGGCCGAGCAAGAGCGGCGGAAATTGGAGACGTGAGAAGGTCATACAGTTTCTAAGAAGTTCTCCTTCCACTTGTAGCGACGATGGCTAAGCGGAGCGCGTTGGTTAACAACGCTGGTGGCTGGGAGTGGTAACGCCTGGCCTCAGTATGGCAAGGAAGGCTAACGGGCAGAGGGTTCCCCCCATGCAGTAGCCATAAACAGCAACGTCATGAACGCTGAAGTCCCCTTGATTCAACGTCAAATCAACGTCCTTTTCCACCTGTGGTGTTGTTTTAGATTCAGCTACTCAGAAAATAAAGTTCCAAGTAGCACGGGCTATGGTGAGCCCGTGCCCCTTCCACATCGCGCCCCACTGTTGTTATAGAAGGCGACCAGGTACGTCAAGGGGGAAGGGGGTTGGCGACCAGGTAGATCAGGTGGGGGGGGGGAAGGGGGGGAGGGGGAAGGGGGGGGGAGAAGGGGGGGGAAGGGGGTGCTGGTATAGGTGGTCAGGCAACACCAACGGAATATAAACAGGTTTAATTACGAGTTATGAAAGTAATTCGATCCTATTTATATAAATAATCTACATACTAGAGCTTGAATCATCTTCCCCGTGTTCTTACACGCGTATACCTGTTCTAATCCTGTCTCGTGAGACTATAGTGTGTGGGGGGACAAAGTACTTGGATTAGAGCACCTGAAGACGATAAATTCAAATTCATCAAATTCTAAGTCAAACATGGGTGCCCAAGACGATGTCATTATCTAATGACCCAGCGCGAAGCTGAAATGGAATTAGGGAGAGCAGGGGTATTAGGCAGAAATAACAGGAAGGGGGAACGGAGAATAGAGGAGATATGTAGGGGAAAGAAGGAAAAAAATGAATTAGGAGAAGGTCGGAAGGAGATGGATTTCAAGTAGGGGAGGTGAGAACGGACACGGACACACACACACACACACACACACACACACACACACACACACACACACACACACACACACACACACACACACACACACACACAGGCTCTCTGTGGTTTTTCAGTGTCTATACAAGACACTGACAATCCACAAGCCAATATTAACAGTCTTCGATTGGATAACGGAAAATAACATGTTAAACAGTGCTAATTTCCAAGTACTTACGTATGGTGGAAATGATGAACGAAACACAGGGCACAAGACACAATTAGCCCCACTCACAGAAGGCACAAAACATGTAAAAGGTTTGGGAATTATAATATCTGACGACCTGACATTTAATGAACATAACAGAGCAAATATTGCGGCAGCCAGAAAAATGATAGGATTGCTGAGAGATCCCTGGATTTGAACGTTCTCATAATGCATTCTAATATTTATATCACTGGTGCTGCCCCCGTCTTGAGTACTGCTCAGCACTCATTTGCTCCCTCAGAACTAGAGATTGCTGAAATAGAGGGAATACGGAGAACCTATACGGCACGCTTAGACACGATAAAGTACCTAAATTATTGGAACCATCTCAAAGCTCTCAAAATGTACCCTTTGCAATGGAGATGAGAGAGGTATTAAATAATATTCATGGAAGATACTGGAGGGCCAGGTCCCAAATTTACACAGTAGAATGACAACATACTGGAGCAAAAGATACGAAAGGAAATGCAGAATAGAACCAGTGAAGAGCAGTGGTGCCATAGGCACAATCAGAGAACCTGTGGACCCCTGATGTCTGAACATCAGAGGTCCACGGGTGTTTAGCACCATCCCAGCAAGCTTTAGAAACATTGCCGGAACGAAGGTGGATGTATTCAAGAAACAATTAGATAAGTTCCTGCAAAGAAATGCCGGACCAACCGGGCTGTGGTGGATATGAGAGCCTGCGGGCCCCCTCGAATCAACAGCCTGTTGGACCAAGCTCTTACAAGTCAAGCCTGGCCTCGGGCCGAGTTCTTGATAGTTAACCACACAATACCACAATCCCGGGGCCACGAATGACCACACACAATCTGCGGGGCCACACAGAACTATACACAATCTCTGGGGGGCCACACAGGGCCGTACACAATCCCCGAGGGCCACACAGGGCCACGAAGTGTCCTCGATACAACGACACTCTTGTCAGTTTCCCGCGCTCGTCAACATGGCAATGACACCATATTGCCGTATTCTGAGAGCAGCAGCAGCTCCATTGCGAACGCTGCCGCCTTGAAAAAAAAAAGTAAGAGGTCGGGGACGCCTGTCTCTCAGCCGTTCTTGTAGGCGGTAATCTTCGGATGCTGTGTTTTTGTTTACAGACTCTGGGATCACATCTTTCTCAAAAGTCATCAGCGCCATGTTTCATTTTTCTGATGCTTTAAGTTCAGTGATGAGACACGCTATTAGTCTTGCTGTTATGGAAATCTTTAAGCTTTTCACATTTAATATTTATGAAAAATCACCCAAGAGGAGTAAATTTAATGCACATCTTCGAGGTTGGTACCATAGCAAGGGAGATCAGGATGGGGCTAAAAAAAACTGAATTCCACATATTTGAGACGGAAAAGAACTCCAAAAACGACTGTTTCTCTCCTGTGTAGCGAGAGAAACAGGAGCGAACGAATTATCGTTACAAGAATCTTATCAAATTCAGGACAGAGCAAAAACCCATCAGTGAGAACGGCAAAACTTGAAACAAGAACTACTTCTATGCAAAATCTAGAACACAAACTGTATCTAGTATAGGACCCGTATGGAAGAGAGACGGAACTTTCCCAGATAACAGCAAGGAAATGAACGATCAATATACTAAGGCCTTACCTTGCTCACCAAGCCAGGATTCCTTTCATTCTATATACATCAAGGATAGTAAAAACTACAATACTGGGTTGGTAGGTAGGTATAGAGGGTAGTGCCAGGGTAGTTAGTGGCTAGGTAGGTATGGGTAAATCTAGGCTTAGAGGCCTAGAATTAAACGTCATGTTATGTCCTTACATAAGTATGAGACCACCCACTCGACGAAACCCATTATAAACACCCCCCCCCCCCCATCCTTCATTTTCATCCTACGCCCCCCACACATTCCCACTCCTCTGTAATTCCACCCCCACCACCCTATCCCCTCTGTAATGCCACCCCCACCACCCTATCTCCCTCTATACTGCCACTTCCTCCCTCATTCCCCAATCCCACCCCTACTCTGCAAAATGCCACCTCCATCCTCCTCCGCTACAGTGCCACGTCCACCACCCCCGATAATGCCACCCCCACCTGGCCGCTACACCACCCCCACCTCACCACCTACGATAACGCCACCCCCCCAACACCCACACCATCCACACCCTCCCTCTCCCCATCTATAATCCCGCTACTCCAGACGCCCAACTGGGTTTCTATGAGAATTTTAACAAAGAGAATCCTGATACCGTCTTTGATGACATAGTCGGTGGTTCCTTTTCCACCCGTCCTCCTCTTCCATCTCCTATTCCTCTTCCCCCGACCTGTTCCTTTACCCATCAGTCCGAGACGCAGATGATGATAAAAGCCTTTTGAAGACACGAATTTCTCCCTCGTCTAAAGATTATTTTATCCTGTTCTAATAACACTAAGCTTTTGTCTGGCAGCTTGTATAAACACACCCACCGTCCCGCCAAACACACACCGAAACTACGACGTTGGTACAACGTTCCAACGAGTTTTAACACCACCTAGTCAGTTATAACAACCAATATAGCAAGTTGTAACAACGTTCTAATACGTCATAAACACGTTAAGTCAATATGTAACAACTTTATTACAAGTTGTAACAAGCGGAAAATAGAGACAGTTTCGGTTTGTGTTTCCAGGGTTACGCTTCTAGCAGCAGCATCCCGCTTTAATGATAACTTCTAGCAGTATTGGTAGGATAACTGACCAAGATAACTTCCTGTGTGTGTGGTCACCCACACAACAGGTGCCCCGACCCATGCTGGGAGATGCTGCGCCCCCACCATCCAAGATCACCACCACGGAGATGAAACGCGTCTCATTATAGCTAAGAAATCCTTGAAGGCCAAGATTCAACAAACACTTGTGTATAACCTTACGAAACCTTTACATCTATGCAACTGAAAAGCCAATATACAACTGACAAAACAAGCCTTCGTTTCGGCCTGCAAAAAAAAAAAAAAAAATATTGAAACCAGTTACGGGATAAACTCCCCAAAATCCACGATACCTAACACATCGACCTCCACGATAACAAACACCTGCACCAGATGTACGACTAGGCCAACACAGCCTGCTGGATCACAAATGGCGACACCAGGTGCTCCATAAATCAGATCGATCTCAAGCGAGTCATTCCAAGAATTTCGATACTCAAAACGCGAGAAATTTATTGGAGGTGATCTGGCACGTACTTATGCCAGGCCGCTCATGTTGTGTTACGACTCGCTGATACGTAATATATGGTCGCCCTCCACTCCTGTACGCATGTGGGGGGGGGAGGGGGACAGAGAGAGACAGAGAGAGAGACAGAGAGAGAGACAGAGAGAGACACAGAGAGAGACACAGAGAGACACAGAGAGAGACAGAGAGAGACCGAGAGAGAGAGACAGAGAGAGAGAGAGAGACAGAGAGAGAGACAGAGAGAGAGACAGAGAGAGAGACACAGAGACACAGAGAGACACAGAGAGACACAGAGACACACAGACACACACAGACACACACAGACACACACAGAGAGACACAGAGAGAAGCAGAGACACAGAGAGGCAGACACAGAGGCAGAGATAGACTGACAGAGATAGACATATTATGAAAAAGCAAATTAATCTCGATCTCAAATTAAAAAAAAATCTGATATATATTCAGCGAA
>NC_091182.1:31172289-31229789 GCF_040958095.1 Procambarus clarkii
TGAGGACAGATGACGTAGGCTCAGGACAGACGACGTAGGCTGAGGACAGACGACGTAGGCTGAGGACAGACGACGTAGGCTCAGGGCAGACGACGTAGGCTGAGGACAGACGACGTAGGCTAAGGGCAGACGACGTAGGCTCAGGGCAGACGACGTAGGCTGAGGACAGACGACGTAGGCTGAGGACAGACGACGTAGGCTGAGGACAGACGACGTAGGCTGAGGACAGACGACGTAGGCTGAGGACAGACGACGTAGGCTCAGGGCAGACGACGTAGGCTCAGGGCAGACGACGTAGGCTGAGGACAGACGACGTAGGCTCAGGGCAGACGACGTAGGCTGAGGACAGACGACGTAGGCTGAGGACAGACGACGTAGGCTGAGGACAGACGACGTAGGCTGAGGACAGACGACGTAGGCTCAGGGCAGATGACGTAGGCTGAGAGCAGACGACGTTCCAAGAGTCTAAGGTGATCCAAGAACACTAAGAGAAAGACTGGCTCTCCAGGGAGGAAGTGACCTTTATATAGTCTAGCGGTAACGACGTCGTCGCAAGGTGGTAACAAGCGCAAAGAGCAAATTGCTAGTTTGTGGCTGGCGGCGCCTTTGTCTTGCGTCTGCACCACGGCTAGTTGAAGGCGGCTAATTGCTTGTTTGTGAAGGCTAACTACCGGTTAGCGGAGGCGCTGGCTTGTCGCCGAGTCGTACCAGGCTGTGTCAGGTCCTATGGGGAATGGAGAGGTCGACTTCCAGTATAGAGGCATTGAAGGGGAGTGGAAAAGGTACTGCTATGCTGGGGATTCGTGTGACACAGTACAGTGCATAGCAGTACAGTGCATAGCAGTACAGTGCATAGCAGTACAGTGCATAGCAGTACAGTGCATAGCAGTATAGTGCATAGCTGTATAATGCATAACAGTATAGTGCATAGCAGTATAGAGCATAGCAGTACAGTGCATAGTCTTGCAAGCACAGACCTATTTCCAATGATTAATGTACATACATTGCCTAACTTACGTGAATGGTTAAAAACATTATTTTGATTAAATGTTTGATGAAGCAGGTTTCGAGCTCTTCAGTATTTAATAATACTGGCTAATTATGTAAATTTGCCTTGTCTAAGAACGTAGTGATTTGCAAGCAGAGCTAATCACAGTTGAATTGCTCAGCAATTTCAATGTTGCATCTGCAATGGTTCTTTTAATACGGCATTTAAATGAACATAAAGAGGCAGGCAGCGTTTTTAATAGAATATTATGTAATTTGCATATCTTACTTGTATTACGTTAGTAAAGGTGTTTATTTTGAGAATTATACAGCCAGAGATTTACTCAATTTTTTATAGATAATTTCTTCTTTATGACTCAGAGTTTCTCGGGGTAACGGTTATTTGAGTCCAATCAATTATTGTTGATATAGTTACACCGCCTCCCTCCTCCCCCCCCCCTACACCTCCCCTTGCTCTAATTTCTTTTTAAGGTAGCCATAGCTTGTAGAATATGTGTATATATATACATTTTTGAATACAGACTGAGAGGAATGACGTAAAAGGTAAAAACAGGAATATTCTACACTTGCCAAAGTTCACTTGTGAATATGTAACTAGTTTAAGTTGTTATAGGAGTCGAGCTGTCACAACCTGTTGGCTAGGAACTGGATGGGTGACCCAGCTCAAGAGGTCACCCTACACACTCTTGTGGACATCACCAGAGATGCTGTAGCAGATATGCTAAAATACAGTGAAGCTAAAATACAGTGAAGTACACTTCCAATTAATTTCAGTTAGCCAGTGTAAATATGTCAGACAGTGACACATGTATAGATAAATAGATTGTGATACTTTAAGTCGATATCATGCCTATTTGAAAGGCACTTTAAAAGGGGGGGGGAATCTTGTATAGTCATTTTCTTATTTAAGGAACTGCTGGGTGTCATTAAGTAGTTACCTGTGTTTTGAATCACAATTAAAGTCATTGCTGGATATTAATTTAATGGTGTCTGCTGCCTCCGTTCCTCTAGTTGGAACAATTATATCCACAGACGCTCTAATTGCCTTGTATTATTTAATTAGTGTTATTCTTGGCACGTGTTCTTAATTACACCTGTTGATAATTACCGCTGTCTTTCCAGCCTCGTTAAACTTTAAAAATTTGAGTCATTTAATTCAATATTTTTTTTCTCAGCCTTGACTGAGGTGGTGGACAAGAGGCCTATACAATAAGGGATGGGAATTGTCAGGGGAAAGTGTCAAGCCATTACGCCTATATAGCACTTGGAAGGGGTCAGGATAAGGATTTGAGATAGGATGGAATGGTGCCCCAACCACTTGGACGGTCGGGGATTGAACGCCGACCCGAATATAAAGCGAGACCGTCGCTCTACCGTCCAGCCCAAGTGGTTGGGAAGTAATTGGTAAAAATAGGTCCAGTTATAACAGCTGTACGGTCGATTGTTGATCGGCATCCAGATTGTTGTATTGTAGCTGATTATACAGCAGTTGTAAAGCGGATTATACAGCAGTTGTAAAGCGGAATTATACAGCAGTTGTAAAGCGGATTATACAGCAGTTGTAAAGCGGAATTATACAGCAGTTGTAAAGCGGAATTATACAGCAGTTGTAAAGCGGATTATACAGCAGTTGTAAAGCGGAATTATACAGCAGTTGTAAAGCGGAATGTTGTATAGTGAGCAGTTACATAGCGGGTAGCTGTAACGCAGACTGTTACAACTATACATACATATACAGCACTACATAACATGTATACCATAACATGAATGTATAACTACATACAACAGTCACTGTCTAGGATTTAAGTGGAACTCCACACCGTTCCACAGTGAGGCATCGTCTGTGTGTGTGTGTGTGTGTGTGTGTGTGTGTGTGTGTGTGTGTGTGTGTGTGTGTGTGTGTGTGTTAATTATTCTAATGAAAAGCGTCAGAGTACTAAGAGATATTCCTGTCTTCGGTGGCGTTGAGAACGCGGCGTTGCTCGTTGTCGTCGTCTCTGTCGTGTCTGATGGGAAAATTGTCGCTTTGTATAACCCTTCTGTTTCTACTTTTCATTCAAGTACTTTTGATAAAACTTGTTTTTTTTTTTAACGAAGTTGTAAAACGCAGACTCAACAATTAGTGTGTGTACTCGCCTATTTGTGCTTGCGGGAGTTGAGCTCTGGCTCTTTGGTCCCGCCTCTCAACTGTCAATCAACTGGTGTACAGGTTCCTGAGCCTACTGGGCTCTATCATATCTACACGTGAAGCTGTGTATGGAGTCAGCCTCCACCACACACACACGTACACCTGTGTGTGTGTGTGTGTGTGTGTGTGTGTGTGTGTGTGTGTGTGTGTGTGTGTGTGTGTGTGTGTGTGTGTGTGTGTGTGTAAACTATTATTTTACACTGATAATCGCTACTTTATCAGTAGGGCCAAATAATTCTTCATCTCCGTCGTATTTCCATAGAGAAAATTTACATACAAAATAATTAAGTGTCAAAAATGCACCACCATTCCGCAAACGTGATCAATGCAAACTAAACCGAATGAAATGTTTACACGACCAAAGATTACATTCACTCCAAAAAAAATCTACCACCTACGGGATATTCATGCCCGTGCCGCCTTTGTGGTGGCTTAATCTTCATCAATCAGCGAAAGGACACACACAGCCCCGCTCCTGTGCCAGGTAAGTCCGCTACGGGCTCACCATAGCCCGTGCTACTTGGAAGGTTTGTGTTCCGAGGAGCTGAATCTATAACATGAGAAAGGTTGTAGGGTACAATGTGTGGTGGAGGGATGGTCCTGGTACCCGTCTATCCCAGTCCTCTCCCACAATCCCTAATGATTTCTCCTGTGATGTGGGATTCAGGTAAAGATTTTTTCCCCCCACAGGTAATCAGCTTCCAACCTGTATGACGACGTAATCCTTGTTCCCTTCCCATCCTCTCTCTCTCTCTCTCTCTCTTTCCCTGCCTCTCTCTCTCTCTCTCTCTCTCTCTGTCTCTCTCAGCTCGAGCGCCCCCTGGAGTAAAGGAGGACTGAGTTCTGGGACTTTTCCTCATCCCAAAGCCCCCGAACAATGGTCAGGCTTGACTTGTGATCATTTGATCAAGAACAGGCTGTTGCTTGAGGCAGCCCGCTGGCTCACATCTACACAACCACCCAACTGGTGCGGCACATTTTACCGCAACTTTGGACATGTTCAATTTAGGTAAATTTTGTTATATTTCAGATATTAAAAAAGAGTGGGGGGACCTGTGATGTTGAGTGTTTTCTGATTCTGCGTGTGGCACTGCTACTCGATAACTGCTGTATGCTGCATTTTGTGTCATTCCTTCCGCTCCTGTGTATTATTTTGCAGTGAAAGTAGATCACTGGAAGGGGGGTATACCTAGCAGTGCCAGAGTCTCTACTCTCTCTCTCTCTCTTTCCCATCCGTCCCAAGCCCTTCCATCCGCGCTAACTTCCTTCTTATCCTATAGGCTCAAAATCCAGAGCCTTCGTATCTTTTTTACTTCCAGGAAATCTGATCGTCTTGTGCTCTATTTTAAGTTTAAGTTCTTCCTATTTTACCATACCAAAATTCTTGGAATTTGTCGCTGTTAAAAGTCATGTTATTTTTCACCTGCCCAGCACAAGACTAAATCTCCTTACAGTTTTTTCAATGTCTTACCACGGGCACTTTTCATGCCGATTTTTGAACCTGGAAAAGACGATACAAAGCCGAGACGTGTTTGTGTCTATATCTGACATGAGTTAAGAAAAAACTGTGGCGCCAGGACTGTGCCCTGAGGCACAGAGCTTGAGTTTGTTTGATTGTTGCTCCCTTGTACGCTGTTTGACTATTTAGTATCCTTCCTCCTTACTTTACCTGTAATTACAGATAGATAGACACAGACAGACAGACAGAGACATTCTTTCTCTCACACACATATTATATATATATATATATATATATATATATATATATATATATATATATATATATATATATATATATATATATATATATATATATAGTTTCATTGAATATGACCGCATATTCTGTATTTATTATTTTCTGGTTTAGGGCTTCTATCCCTCTAACTATTTCCTTAGCATCAGGGCTTAATTAGAATAGGAGTTCTCCAAAACTCATTTTCGTACTTTTAAGGTGAAGAAAAGAAGTGATTTACTATAGAGTGTATTACACTTATTTGTATAATTTGCACGACGTTTCGAACCTCCATGGTTCATTCTCAAGTGAACAATCTTACAATACTAGTTGATTTTATACCCGCATTAGGTCAGGTGATAATACAATGAAGGTGAAAAACAATGAAGGTGAAAAAGACAAGACAAGAACATATCGATGCCAACACAGAAGACAATGTCCAACATAACAGGCCAATTACACTGGATTAATCTTTGTGTTTAGATAGGAGATGCCTCGTATGGGCCAATAAGCCTTCTGCAGCCCCTATGTTTATCCCTTATGTATCCCCCCATGTTTTTCACCTTCATTGTATTATCACCTGACCTAATGCGGGTATAAAATCAACTAGTATTGTAAGATCTGTTCACTTGAGAATGAACCATGGAGGTTCGAAACGTCGTGCAAATTATACAAATAAGTGTAATACACTCTATAGTAAATCACTTCTTTTCTTCACCTTAAAAGTACGAAAATGAGTTTTGGAGAACTCCTATTCCAATTAAGCCCTGATGCTAAGAAAATAGTTAGAGGGATAGAAGCCCTAAACCAGAAAATAATAAATACAGAATATGCGGTCATATTCAATGTTTGAAAGAAAACCTGCTGCCAGTATACACCAATATATATATATATATATATATATATATATATATATATATATATATATATATATATATATATATATATATATATATATATTAGACGAGACGTCCATTGTAAAGCCATTGAAAGGCGAAAATTATAACCGTAAGTCTTGCGGTACGCGCCACTATGTCCTAGTGTCGTAGGGCCATGTCCTCCGGAGCCCAAGAGGTGGAAATGTGCATATTGTAGTAATGATTTTCAACCTTCGGGAGTATTTCCGCATGTCCCTGTCATCTTTTCATCTCCGAGGAGGGCAGTCTGTGGTGGGATTATTGTCTGAGTTTCCCTCCATGGATGGTGGGAGTATCGCCCTTAAGGAGACGCGGTGAACTGCAGTGGGAGCTCTGTCTTGCCCCGGTGGTTCAGTCCCCCCCCCCCCTCCCACGTCATGGGAGGGGGTTGTAGGGGAGGAAGAGGGGGTTGTAGGGGAGGAAGAAGGGGTTGTAGGGGAGGAAGAAGGGGTTGTAGGGGAGGAAGAAGGGGTTGTAGGGGAGGAAGAAGGGGTTGTAGGGGAGGAAGAGGGGGTTGTAGGGGAGGAAGAGGGGGTTGTAGGGGAGGAAGAGGGGGTTGTAGGGGAGGAAGAGGGGGTTGTAGGGGAGGAAGCGTTGAAGGGGAAGAGATGGAGTTGGACCTTGATGGGGTTCTGGGAGTTCTTCTACTCCCCAAGCCCGGCTCGAGGCCAGGCTTGACTTGTGAGAGTTTGGTCCACCAGGCTGTTGCTTGGAGCGGCCCGCAGGCCCACATACCCACCACAGCCCGGTTGGTCCGGCACTTCTTAAAGAAAACAATCTAGTTTCCTCTTGAAGATGTCCACGGTTGTTCCGGCAATATTTCTTATACTCGCTGGGAGGACGTTGAACAACCGCGGACCTCTGATGTTCATACAGTGTTCTCTGATTGTGCCTATGGCACCTCTGCTCTTCACTGGTTCTTGGTATGGAGGGAAGGGAGGGTTGGTGGTTTGGAGGGAAAGAAAGGAGTGGAAGACACACTAAAACCACCTCGTGTACCAATAATAAATTCACAAATAACAACCTAACATGAAAGTGCAACTGAGACAGCCCACCAAATGATGATGATAGTCGAGGCCTTCATCTGCGCAGCAACGGTACAGCAGGAGAAAGCTCGCCTAAGAGCCGTGGGTGCTCCCCATGTATGGGACCTTTTATTAATACCCATATGTCTACCACCGGCAAACGTCCAGACAGACACCGAGACCCTCCACATTGCAATGGTTCTTCGCCTTAGTACTCCAATTCACAAGTGTATTTGCAACAAGGTGGAAACCAACAATTACGGCTTGCATGGCCTGCACTGCAGAAGGCCCAAGGGCTTGCTTGCAAGACAGTCAAGTTAATGACATCGTTAAGAGGAGTCTTGCTACTGTCCACTTCAGAGGATGTTACAACCTCGATTTCTACAGGTTCGAAACCACGACAGTCCAGTAAATTACCCAGATGTAATTCAATATAATTTGAAAGTTGGGGTGGGGGGGGTGGGGGGTGGAGTGAACCCCCAGATTCAGGGGTTTGAGGTGGTGGGGAACCTTCGACCATGAGAAACCTATTTGGGGAAGTTGAACCCCGGTGAATGAGACGCCATGGTTGGATAGGGAGGTAAGCCCCAGGCTTAGACAAGCCCAGCAACCCCCTACACAGCCCTATTAACCCCAACCAAAAGATGCTAAGGTTCTGGGGGTGAAGATGCTCTCTTAACCCCCAGAATGGTTCCTTCTGTTGTCTTCCTCCTCTTGCTGCCATCTTCATTCCAGAGTAAGTCACCGCTAGTGCCGCCACCTGCCACCAGGAGGCAAGGCATTCACGTCCATCATTCCTTCTTTCCCGCCAAAATTCAAATATACTTTTTCCTAACGTACCCCGAAAACCCGCACTTTCCATCCCATCCGCCTCCCTTCCCTCCCCAAAACAAATTTATCTTGCATTTTAGTTGAGCCTTTCCCATCTACCTTGTCCCCCACACAGCCTACCTGCGTCCACACCTCAAAATATAAGACAATAAATTTTTATATATTTTTAATATATAAATAAATAAATACAATTAAATAAAAATAAAATATTTTTTTTAATATGCCTACAAATTTCTCTCATCTTTTATTTTTTTTCTTGCAATGTAACTGTTACCATTTTTATAAATTTTGCTAGTATTTACCTACTTAAAATTTTCTTAGATTAAGGACCTGCCCGAAACGCTGCGCGTACTAGTGGCTTTACAATAACGTAATTACTATACTAAGTATCCTCACAATCCCAATGTACCTTGGGACAGCGTTATTTTTGAGCCGAATTCTGGCTCTTTGCACATATTTGTATTTTGAAATTACGACTTTTTATACAGAAAATATACATGCCACTATGTGAAAACGGCGATGGGTCATATTTTGCCCAAACTCCACCTGCAGTTTTCAAAATATCGGAAATATTTTCAAATCTAACTTATGAGCGTTATTTTTGAGCCGAATTCTCAAAACCTAATTTGGAGTAACTAGGTCTATTAAGAGATTAATCCGGAGACGTTACTTTAGCCTGTCTGTCATTATGCGTTAAATATGACGGATATTATGAGACACTTGCTTTCTGTCTTGCACAAGTATTCAAGTGCTTGAAGAACAGACTTTGAATTCATAATACTACTACTGTTCTAATGTTTTTTTGGAGTGTATTGAAGCTATTTGTAGTGCAGCTAGTTCTGTTTTAACCAGACCACACACTTGAAGGACTACGACGTTTCGGTCCGTCCTGGAACATTCTCAAGTCGAGCATCGACTTGAGAATGGTCCAGGACGGACCGAAACGTCGTCGTCCCTTCACCTTCTAGTGTGTGGTCTGGTCAACATACGTCAGCCACGTTACTGCCACTCATCGCCAGCTAGTTCTAGTTAGTGTAGAGTTCAATCAGTTGTTTAAACCAAAATTTACAGTCTTGTGCCCAATCGTTACTACTTTAACATCTACAGGCTGCTACAGTTCTTGACGACTGGACAGCTAATTGGTGTAAACACAACGCCCCCTAAGACCGCAGGTACAGAGGAAGGGAACTATCAGGGGAAAAGCGTCTAGGCATTACAACTATATAGCACTTAGAAGGGGGTCAGGATAAGGATTTGGGATGGGATGGGGGAGGGAAACAATGGTGCCCAACCATAGTTACAGAGGAGACAACTGTTGCAAGTGTGGCTGCTTTAGGAGAGTAAAATTCTCAATACCTTTGGCGGTAGAGCGACGGTCTCGCTTCATGCAGGTCGGCGTTCAATCCCCGACCGTCCAAGTGCTTGGGCACCATTCCTTCCTTCCGTCCCATCCCCAAATCGTTATCCTGACCCCTTCCAAGTGATATATAGTCGTAATGACTTGGCACTTTCCCTTCCCTTATCTTTGGCGGTGGGTGTTCATGATACGGTGGGGGGGGGGGGGGGAGGGTGATAAGTAGTGATAGATTGTATTTAAATTTAAGATTGTGTATAAAAAAATTGTATAAAAAAAGTATTTAAAAGATTGTATATAAAAAAAAATTATTTAAAAAAAGAGTTCAGTTTGGTGACGAATGATATATTTTGACTCAGGCAATTACCATACTGAGAGCAATCTGGTGCATTACCACCATTCCTTGGAGTACTGAGGGCACGAAATAATTCGTCTGTGAGAAATGCTGACGAATAATTCATTCTAGATCTCTTGGAAGCATCAGTACTTCCCTCGTGTTAATGGTTCTAGTGCATCTTGAAGCACTAAGAACCACCCTCGTGGCTTCACTCTGCATTGCTACTTTGAGACGAGGGGTAGTTAATCGAATCTTTATTAATCTCCTCAGAGGTCGTAGTTAATCAAATGCAAAGAGTATTTATTAACTATAGATCTAACAAATATCATTAAACAGCATGCTACATTGGTATTAATGCTAAACATGCATTAAATACCATTAATACCAATGTTAAATATATTGTTAATACGTATTCCACTGTATTTTGTTTGTCGCAGATCATAGTCGGCCGGTCGGCCGAGCGGACAGCACACTGGACTTGTGATCCTGTGGTCCCGGGTTCGACTCCCGGGTGCCGGCAAGAAACAATGGGCAGTTTCTTTCACCCTATGCCCCTGTTACCTAGCAGTAAAATAGGTACCTGGAGGTTAGTCAGCTGTCACGGGCTGCTTCCTGGGGGTGGAGGCCTGGTCGAGGACCGGGCCGCGGGGACACTAAAGCCCCGAAATCATCTCAAGATAACCTCAAGATAGTGTTTCGGCTGTTGAGCTTCAAAGCTAGTCATCAGCTTTGTACTCACCTAGTTGTGCTTGCGGGGGTTGAGCTCTGGCTCTCTGGTCCCGCCTCTGCGTAGAGGCGTGCGCGTAGTGGGTACTGAATTTTGTTAAGTAGATAATGAAACCACATTCAAAGCATTCAGTAGCATCAAGTCGAGCAGGCAGTCGAGTTTAGGTAATTCCAACAATGTAACTCTCACCCGCATAACTGAGGACAGCTTCGTCAGCTAGTGTGGGAACATTAATTATTAATTGGTTCATCAAGACACTGAACAGTGTTGGCCTAAGCATTCCAAACTGTGGTGTACCAAAATTAAAGGTTGTAAAATTTAGTTTTTTTTTACCCCTTTGAGAAGGAGCGAGTCAATTCAGTTATCCACTTAACCTTGTCCATGTCAAGAGTCCTTTCTCAAATCTGAGAGAGTCCAACTATTCTAAGATTAGTACACTCACAGGTGATACCTGGTTGATACCTGGTTGATGGGTTTCTGGGAGTAGTTCTACTCCCCAAGCCCGGCCCGAGGCCAGGCTTGACTTGTGAGAGTTTGGTCCACTAGGCTGTTGCTTGGAGCGGTCCGCAGGCCCACATACCCACCACAGCCCGGCACTCCTTGGAGGAATAAATCTAGTTTCCTCTTGAAGATGTCCACGGAGAGGACTAAAAACCGTGACAACTGATGTTTTTAGATCGACAAAATACATATGGTTCCTGCGTGTTCCTGTGGTTCCTGTGTGATCAAATATTCAGCAAAGCACACACACACACACACACAGTTGGGAAGACAACCACACACATTAGAGTCTAATTTGAACCATCAACCTGAGGAGAATAATGCTCTTAGCAAATCCACAAGGGCCGTGACGAGGATTCGAACCTGCATCCGGGAGCATCCCAAACTTTGCACATACAGGATGTCAGGGAAATGGGTGAGAGTGTGTGTGAATTTGGCTCGGTTATGGCTCCAGAGTCCCTGGGTGGAGGCTCTGATTAAATAATTCAGCAGAGGACTGGCAGGCAGCTCTGCCAGTGGTGATCTTAGTATGTAATACACTGAGGAGGAAATTATTGGTGCACTAGTCTACGGTCATATGGCGCCACATTTCAGTTAGTGTGGGTGCGACGACCGCCCTCACCAGGAGAGAACTATTCAGCGTAATTACCTATAATGGAGTATTATAGTGTAGTGTTTGTCGTCACTAACCTCTAACCTCGTCTCATGGTACTGTCGCTCCTGAGAAATGCTCTGTCTCTATCTCTCTGCCTCTGTCTCTCTCTCCCCCAACAGTAATCCCATACTATGCCTCCCATCTCCTCCCCCTAGCTCCCTACCCGCCAAACACACCGAAACTACGACGTTGGTACAACGTTCGAACAAGTTTTAACACCTCTTAACCAGTTATAACAACCAATATAGCAAGTTGTAACAACGCTCTAATACGTCATAAACACGTTAAGCCAAAATGTAACAACTTTATTACAAGTTGTAATAAGCGGAAAATAGAGACAGTTTCGGTTTGTGTTTCCAGGGTAACAACCTGTTTTCCCCCTCATCTTCCCTTCACTTCCCCAACCTAACCTGTTTCTAGCAGCCAAACCTCCCACCCTCCCTCCACTATAACCCATCTCTTAATATACTCTCTAATGCCTGGCTGTTTCAACACCCCATCCACTTCAACTAACCCCGCCTCCCCCATCCCCATCACATAATTTGACTAACCCTCCCATCACAGGGTTCCCCAACCCCCCCACCCCTTCCCCCCACACCATAACTTGTCGCCGCCTCCCCTTCTTAACAGCCCCAAGAGTGAGATAAGACAAGGTAGTTACTTCGGCCTTATCCTAACAGTGAACGCCTGGCATATAGATCAGGGGGTCGGCCGGCCCCCCCAATATTCACGTATCCTCCCCTTTCCCCCCCCCCTCCTCCTATAATCCGGTAAGGTATGACCCCTTCCCCCCTACACACACCCCTTCCCCTATCAGGTGTCTGATCACTCCTACCCCCTATCCAAACCAGGCGATTGCCTCCTTTCTACCATCTTCACCAGCCTGGTGGCTATATCTTCCTAGCCCAAGGGTAGGTTATGTCCCTCTCCCAAAGCACCCAGACGGCCGCTATATCACGCTATACATCCGCTATACCACGCTACACACCCCTCAAAGTAACGGATACTCACCCTTTGTGTTTTGGGGTTTACAGCTGGAAAAGAGCGACGGAATACGATACGCTGAACTAATTTTAATTTTGTAAAAGTCAATGTTGTGGCCACAAATCAATGCTGAATATTCTTTACTGTGAGTGTTAAGACTTTCTTATGTCCCTGCATTGTTGTGTGTGTGTGTGTGTATGTATATATATATATATATATATATATATATATATATATATATATATATATATATATATATATATATATATATATATATATAATATTTTTTTTTTTTTATTTGTGAGGGTACTACCTCTGGTGCCAATGTGGAGGAATATATATATATATATATATATATATATATATATATATATATATATATATATATATATATATATATATATATATATATATATATATATATATATATATATATATCTTAACCACTCTTAACCACTCTCCACCACTCTCACGGTCCCACACACACACGCACTTCCACACGCACGTTCGGTAACTTCCCTCCAGATATTATACACCGAACTTGTATATATTTTAGTCATCCCACACCACCTAAATGTATACATATTCACATATAATGTATACATATACATAAAAGAAGCAACACCAGTGTCCTCTCCCTACGACAGAGACTGAACATAACTATCATACTAACTCTTCTAACTGCCATACAACCCCACCACCATTACCCTAGTCTTAGCATCAAGTAATACACCTAGATATACATACAACACAACCTCGTTTGAGCGGCCAATACATCATGTATGCGTATGTATAAACAAATAAATTCAGGGAACACATGCTACGCACAAATAGGGTTATGGAGTACCTAACCGACTGGATACAAGATCAAGGTGAGAGAGAAGAACAGTATGAATGAGGAATGACACGATCCGATCGGTACAGGTTGGGCACTGTAACGGCCTCGCTATACAACCTGTCTCGTATAATACACCGTATTTTGACGTAAAAATAAATAAATCTCCCAACGTCAGAATACGACGCACAATAAATCATAGCGACTCGTCAAAATTGACGTCCTGTGTCCCCCATTTTCTATATTCCTGGTTCCTCGGTTAGGTTCGGGGGGGGGGGGGAGGCAATTTAGTAGATCATTTTTGTGACGTTGTCACAACTTGAGAGGACGGGAAACCGTTCTAGCAGTTCGGTGATCGACCCCCAGACGGTCGAAGCGTTTGGGTAGGTTTTAGCCCTGAGGAGTACGATGTTAGGAGGGTTATCTTGAGATCTTGAGGTTATCTTGAGATGATTTCGGGGCTTTAGTGTCCCCGCGGCCCGGTCCTCGACCAGGCCTCCACCCCCAGGAAGCAGCCCGTGACAGCTGACTAACACCCAGGTACCTATTTTACTGCTAGGTAACAGGGTGAGGACAGGAGCCTGATATGTATTCTATGACCTACCTTGAGGTTACCTTACCTTGTCATGTTAGATGACACTAGGGACTGGAGACTATGTATACTGATACATAGTCGACTCCAAAAACACATATATATACATAAAAGGTCTGAGTATGATCCTACTCCTGTTTGTTTCACTACGAGAGCCATAACAGACACGGGAATGTATTAACATACAAATGGCGCCTAGATGAGAGCTTGTACATACATTAGAGACATTATACAACAAATACACCTTTCTCGAAACATACAAAACAGTTATACACACATTAATGTGCAACACCTGTTACTGTACCCCCCCCCCCCCCACACACACACACACACTCACTCACTCACTCACTCACACTCACACTCTTGTACTGAGCATCCAGGATGAATAACATCAGCGGCATATGCCAAACTGGCCAACATACGAACAGTATTCAGAAACATGGGCAGAAGAGAAGCCTGAGCACTACATGCCACCTACGTGAGACGCAGTTTTAACTATGCAGCCCCGACATGAAAAGGCACAAAATAAATTAAGAGAGGGTTCAAAGCTACGAAAACAAGCAATTCTCGCTGAACCGAGGCGCCTAAGGGCGAGGGAGCAGGACCTCACTACGCTAGAGGATAGAATGTGCAGAGGAGACATGACCAAGACATGTTAGATTATGAGGGGAATTCGAGTAAACAAATAAGCTATTTTAAAAGTGAGGAATAATGCCAGAAAGAACTATTTAAGTGTTTGATGGAGTCAAGCAGACTCAATGCACATTTGTAAGTGTAAATATAAGTAATGTTGAGTCACTAAACTTCGAATGGTTTGGAAGTAGGGGCTTAGGAGCTAACGCTCGACTATTCATCATCTTGCTTACACATATACACGAAGACAAGAAAACATTTTTTTATTTTTTTTTATTATTTTCTACCACAGACGTGGCCACAATACAATATTCGCCCCCTAATTACCTCTCACCACTTCAACGCTCACAATCATACAACATACAATCATACAACATACAGGCATACATACTGCCTCCCACTTCCTGTGGGCGACCAGCACGTGCTAGGCATACACAACATACACCGCCTGGTCGTGGTCCTCACCCATGGTCCATACTTCTTGCTAAGCTGCACGTATAAGCATACAGAAGGCGTGTATGAGGCAGCTGGCATAATGTATGGCTTGCTGGGCGGTGTCTGGTCTCCTCTACCCCTCACTTCTCTCACTTCTCCACCCCTCACTTCTCTCACTCACCCCCTCACTTCTCTCACTCCTCTCACACACCCCCTCACTTCTCTCACTCCTCTCACACACCCCCTCACTTCTCTCACTCCTCTCACACACCCCCTCACTTCTCTCACTCCTCACACACACCCCTCACTTCTCTCACTCCTCTCACTTCTCTCACAGACCCCTCACTTCTCTCACTCCTCTCACACACCCCCTCACTTCTCTCACTCCTCTCACACACCCCCTCACTTCTCTCACTCCTCTCACACACCCCCTCACTTCTCTCACTCCTCTCACACACCCCCTCACTTCTCTCACTCCTCTCACACACCCCCTCACTTCTCTCACTCCTCTCACACACCCCCTCACTTCTCTCACTCCTCTCACACACCCCCTCACTTCTCTCACTCCTCTCACACACACCCCCTCACTTCTCTCACTCCTCTCACACCCCCCCTCACTTCTCTCACACCCCCCCTCACTTCTCTCACTCCTCTCACACCCCCCCTCACTTCTCTCACTCCTCTCACACCCCCCCTCACTTCTCTCACTCCTCTCACACCCCCCCTCACTTCTCTCACTCCTCTCACACCCCCCCTCACTTCTCTCACTCCTCTCACACCCCCCCTCACTTCTCTCACTCCTCTCACACACCCCCTCACTTCTCTCACTCCTCTCACACACCCCCTCACTTCTCTCACTCCTCTCACACACCCCCTCACTTCTCTCACTCCTCTCACACCCCCCCTCACTTCTCTCACTCCTCTCACACCCCCCCTCACTTCTCTCACTCCTCTCACACCCCCCCTCACTTCTCTCACTCCTCTCACCCCCCCCCTCACTTCTCTCACTCCTCTCACACCCCCCCTCACTTCTCTCACTCCTCTCACACCCCCCCCTCACTTCTCTCACTCCTCTCACACCCCCCCCTCACTTCTCTCACTCCTCTCACACACCCCCTCACTTCTCTCACTCCTCTCACACCCCCCCTCACTTCTCTCACTCCTCTCACACACCCCCTCACTTCTCTCACTCCTCTCACACACCCCCTCACTTCTCTCACTCCTCTCACACACCCCCTCACTTCTCTCACTCCTCTCACACACCCCCTCACTTCTCTCACTCCTCTCACACACCCCCTCACTTCTCTCACTCCTCTCACACACCCCCTCACTTCTCTCACACCTCTCACACACCCCCTCACTTCTCTCACTCCTCTCACACACCCCCTCACTTCTCTCACTCCTCTCACACACCCCCTCACTTCTCTCACTCCTCTCACACACCCCCTCACTTCTCTCACTCCTCTCACACACCCCCTCACTTCTCTCACTCCTCTCACACACCCCCTCACTTCTCTCACTCCTCTCACACACCCCCTCACTTCTCTCACTCCTCTCACACACCCCCTCACTTCTCTCACTCCTCTCACACACCCCCTCACTTCTCTCACTCCTCTCACACACCCCCTCACTTCTCTCACTCCTCTCACACACCCCCTCACTTCTCTCACTCCTCTCACACACCCCCTCACTTCTCTCACTCCTCTCACACACCCCCTCACTTCTCTCACTCCTCTCACACACCCCCTCACTTCTCTCACTCCTCTCACACACCCCCTCACTTCTCTCACTCCTCTCACACACCCCCTCACTTCTCTCACTCCTCTCACACACCCCCTCACTTCTCTCACTCCTCTCACACACCCCCTCACTTCTCTCACTCCTCTCACACACCCCCTCACTTCTCTCACTCCTCTCACACACCCCCTCACTTCTCTCACTCCTCTCACACACCCCCTCACTTCTCTCACTCCTCTCACACACCCCCTCACTTCTCTCACTCCTCTCACACACCCCCTCACTTCTCTCACTCCTCTCACACACCCCCTCACTTCTCTCACTCCTCTCACACACCCCCTCACTTCTCTCACTCCTCTCACACACCCCCTCACTTCTCTCACTCCTCTCACACACCCCCTCACTTCTCTCACTCCTCTCACACACACCCCTCACTTCTCTCACTCCTCTCACACACCCCCTCACTTCTCTCACTCCTCTCACACACACCCCCTCACTTCTCTCACTCCTCTCACACACACCCCTCACTTCTCTCACTCCTCTCACACACCCCCTCACTTCTCTCACTCCTCTCACACACACCCCTCACTTCTCTCACTCCTCTCTCACACACACCCCTCACTTCTCTCACTCCTCTCACACACCCCCTCACTTCTCTCACTCCTCTCACACACCCCCTCACTTCTCTCACTCCTCTCACACACACCCCTCACTTCTCTCACTCCTCTCACACACACCCCTCACTTCTCTCACTCCTCTCACACACACCCCCTCACTTCTCTCACTCCTCTCACACACACCCCTCACTTCTCTCACTCCTCTCACACACACCCCCTCACTTCTCTCACTCCTCTCACACACACCCCTCACTTCTCTCACTCCTCTCACACACACCCCTCACTTCTCTCACTCCTCCACAAGGAGAGAGAGGACATGATAGCGGCATATAAAATACTCAGAGGAAATGACCGGCTGGAAAACGAGAAAATGTTTTTTATGAGTATCGATGGAACAAGACCGCCCCTCCCCCCCCCCCACACACTCGCGGCTGAGTGGACAGCGCTCGGGGGCCGTAGTCCCAAGGGCCCGGGTTCGATTTCCAGCCGAGGAAGAAACAAATGTTCAATTTCTTTCGCCCTGATGCTCCCGTTTACCTAGCAGTAAATAGGCACCTGGGATTTGGACAGTTGCTGCAGATGTGTGTGTATGTGTTAGAGAAAAATATATGTAGTAGACACAAGAGAAAAATAGACTGGTAAGTAAGGCGGGGTCCAAGAGCTAATAGCTCGATCCTGCAGACACAAATAGTAAATACACACTCCTTACCCGGGAGCATTTGATGCACCACATTACGCCTTCCCTGTCTGTCTGTCTGTCTGTCTGTCCTTTTCCACTTAGGGAGTCGGTCGCCGAGCGGACAGCACGCTGGACTTGTGATCCTGTGGTCCTGGGTTCGATCCCGGGCGCCGGCGAGAAACAATGGGCAGAGTTTCTTTCACCCTATGCCCCTGTTACCTAGCAGTAAAATAGGTACCTGGGTGTTAGTCAGCTGTCACGGGCTGCTTCCTGGGGGTGGAGGCCTGGTCGAGGACCGGGCCGCGGGGACACTAAAAAAGCCCCGAAATCATCTCAAGATAACCTCAAGATACCCTCCCCCCTCTCCTCTCCTCCCCTCCCCTCCCCCCACCATCCACAACCCCTCCTCAACAAACCCACAAGATCACCCCCGGCACACAGGCCATCTACTAGTCACCATACCTCACAATTAGCCCCCGCCGGGGCAGACACCACCCCGCTTACTTATTCATAACACAACCCCCCCCCCAAATCCGCTACAAAAATCCACCCACAGACCGCTGCTTCACAATAACATCCCCCCAAAGCCGCTCTCAACGTTAAACTAACGCTAATGTAAGCCTTCGGCGCCCGCTGAGAATCACAATCAGCCAATCTAGATTCCCCGGTGGTAGGAAAATGCCCTTGAATATCATTCATTAACCAATCAGAACTTCAGAACCAATCTGAAGCACAGATTGGTTCTTGTCGAACTGTCACTCAGGTTCCAGAGAGTAACAGTTCTGCACTTAAATCCCGGAATGAACTTACGAAGGTTTTTCCACTTAGGGTAGTTACTTGAATACGGACGTAGCCGCCACGAAGGCGCTAAGAAGGAAAACGTTCTTAGCTAAGAGAAAAAACCTTCGTAAGTACCTTCCTGAATCCGGCCCCTGGAATCTTCGAAGGCAGGCTTCTAGAAGGTCATCAGTTTAGGCCTATGGTCCTGGATGTTTAGGCCTATGGTATGGTCTGGAGGTTGTCATAGTCTCCATCTCTTCAGTACATTGAGCACCTGTATGGTCCATTAGGTTGGGTAATATTAGCCTGGTCAACCAGGCTGTTAGACGCGGTTGCTTGCAGTGTGACGTATGAATCACAGCCCAGATGATCAGGTAGCATGCGGCGGTGCTCGTCTAGTTCTCTGTTTGGAACACCGCGAGTGGTTGGGCAGTTATGTTCCCTTTTGTTTAGAAAGAACAGTGTTGAACAGTCTAGGGCACTTAGCGCTTATTTAAGAGTTCTCTCTTTGCATGGTTACTGAATTCTGCTTTTCAACGGGGATATTCTGCAACAGTATTTTGGATTCTTCTCTGTTGCACTTCCAGTGCAGAAAAAAAGAACCGTTTGATGTCCTTGGATTTTACAGCAAAGTCAATAACCTGTATACAGAAAATAACTCAGTTACTTAAGGAATATCAATTATCTATTCAATACAGTCTCAATCACCACAAGACAAAATGTTTTCAATCTTCGCAGAACACACGAATGGCACAGCAACTCGCCAGGAATATTCCTGTGCTTAGGGAGGTTGTGGTAATTGCTATCGGATTCCTTCAGGTGAAAGGGGGGAGGGGGGAGCCGCCCCAAAAAAACACACAATCTATTGTGTTGAAAGACTATGTGTTGGGTTTTTTCTTTCAGGATCATTTTAGTATATAACAATAGAATGAAAGTTGTGTCTTAGAATCCTTTTGGAAAATGGAGCGGGCGAGTTGAGAATGGAAGGTCGGGCGGAGGTCGGGCGGAGGGCGGCCAGGTCGGGCGGAGGTCAGGCGGAGGTCGGGCGGAGGGCGGCCAGGTCGGGCGGAGGTCGGGCGGAGGGCGGGCGGAGGTCGGGCGGAGGGCGGCCAGGTCGGGCGGACGATAGATAAGACGGAAATGAACTTCTGGAGAAGAGAGGCATAGACGGAGGAAGGAGGAGGAGGAGGGGTGTTGTTCAGGAGACGTGAAGGGCTGATGGGGCGGTCCGTCACAAGAACAATTAGAGAACACACAAGGCGGGCTGAACAAGACGAAGGCCCGGCCATCACTCACTACTCACTAACACCACAACTACCTTACTTGACATTAATTGCCTCTACCGCCCGCTGCCTCGCTCCTCGCCACACTGGCACTGCTTTCCTGAGGTGCCACGTCCCATCAGGAGGGGGGGGGACCACCACGTCCCATCAGTGGGGGGGGGACCACCACGTCCCATCAGTGGGGGGGGGGGACCACCACGTCCCATCAGTGGGGCTGGACCACCACGTCCCATCAGGGGGGCTGGACCACCACGTCCCATCAGGGGGGCTGGACCACCACGTCCCATCAGGGGGGCTGGACCACCACGTCCCATCAGGGGGGCTGGACCACCACGTCCCATCAGGGGGGCTGGACCACCACGTCCCATCAGGGGGGCTGGACCACCACGTCCCATCAGAAGTGGGGCTGCTGGACCACTACCACCAACACAACTAACCCCAACTTCACAACAGCGAGAAGACACAAGAAAGAAACATTGAGAGAGGAATAGTGGACACACAAAACAGAACGCGGCCCTTTCTATAAATTCACAAAAATCAAATCGCAAGTGAAAAAGAAAATCTCAATAGAGGACACATGGGAGACAACGTGAGAGAGAGAGAGAGAGAGACTGTCCGAAATACTAAACGAACAATGCCAAGGTGGTTCCGTTAACGAGGAGATCTTCAACGAACCAGCCTTGATATCGACTTTTAAAAACTTAACTCAGAATGAAAAACTTCTCACCACTCTCATCTTGGAGAACTATAAGAGCCAGTGATCCTAGATTAGCGCTCTATTACACATTGTCTTTAAATTATCCTTACAAATAAGGATGCTCGCGGAAATACGTCAATTCCCGACCGTCCACAAGTGGTTGGGCACCATTCCTTCCTCCCCCCCCCCCCCTCCAACCACTTGGGCTGGACGGTAGAGCGACGGTCTCGCTTCATGCAGGTCGGCGTTCAATCCCCCGACCGTCCAAGTGGTTGGGCACCATTCCTTCCCTCCGTTCCATCCCATATCCTTATCCTGACCCCTTCCCAGTGCTAAATAGTCGTGACGGCTTGGCGCTTTCCCTGATAGTTCCCTTCCCTCCCCCCTCCCCCCTACCCGTCCCATCCCAAATCCTTATCCTGACCCCTTCCAAGTGCTACATAGTCGAATTAGCTTGGTGCTTTCTTCTGATAGTTCCTTTCCTATCCACGGTAATTATGGTTAAAAGTCAAATATAGTTCCAATCTACATTAAAAGGGAAACAGGAAGAACTCCTAAACTACAGACCTGTATCATTGACAGGCATGCTAGTAAAAGTACTAGAAACAAATTATTCAAATCAAATGGACAGAGTACCAGGAGAGTAGCGACTTGACTGACAGACGACTGGATTCCGAAGGTTGTATGCAACAAATGTACTTAAGTTTCTACTGTAGACACTGCAATATTGGAAAAGAAATGGAACATGCAGGAGTGGTATGGTGATATTATCTCAAGACTATATCAAATTTCATCTTTGAGTGCAAAGATTTGCTACTAGTGACTCTTGGAACTTAAGAACACCAGCTTAAGAACATAAGTACAGGCCAAGGCTGCAAGATAGGAAGAAATGAGGCGACATGATCACTACCTACAAAATAGTAACAGAAATCTACAAAACAGACAAAAAAGAACTTTTGAAATTTGCAACTTCAAGAACATTAAGTCATTGATTCAAGATAAGGAAACAAAGGTGCTTGACAAAAATAGACAGTAAAGTTCCATTTTACGAACAGTTATAGACAGTTGAAACAAGTTAGATGGTGGAGGAGGCCGAAACCGTTAGTAATTCCAAAGCGTTATACGACAAAGAGTACTGGGAAGACGGGACACCACGAGCTCAGCTCTCACCTTGTAACTACATTTAGGTAATTACACACACAGACACACCTCTTAAGAGTGGTTAACAAATGGAATGCATTAGGCAGTGATATGGTGGAGGCTGACTCCATACACAGTTCCAAATGTAGATATGATAGAGCCCAATAGGCTCAGGAATCTGAACACCAGTTAGTTGACTAACAGTACAGAGACCATCCAAGTGGTTGGGTACCATTCCTACCCCCCCCCCTTCCCGCGGTCCCATCCCAAATCCTTATCCAAGTGCTATATAGTCGTAATTCCTTGGCGCTTACCTCTGGTAACTGCCTCCTTCGTGGGACTCTCCAAAGGTGCCGCAACATATGAGATTGTCGAAATCACCTGGTGTAGTCGAAGCCTTTACATCCCCCCGCACCGTCCCAGCTCCTCCCCCTCGAGGGGGGGGGGAATATGAAGGGGGAGCGAGGAATATCGAGATGATATTTTTGCCGAAACTTTAAGTTCAAAGGAAACTCATTAAATTTCAGTTAGTTTAAGATATAAAATCCCGCGGTTCATGTAGAAATGAGAGGTTTTAACTTTCTCAATTATAAACTGATACGGACTTCAACATTTCTTTTCCCCAATGCGACTAGATTACAAGTTTCTTGTTTAAAATAGGAGAGTGATTTACATGTTTAAACAGTGGTGTTTGACGGGCTGAAACCTGATAGATTTACTGTGTAAAATAATGATATATAATTACAAATTTACAGTAACAATCATATATTACGGAATGTGATTAACAACGTGTGATTATATGATGTTCTCTAGAAGTGAACATCATTGCCTAATGCAGAGTGGTTTGAGGACCCTCAAGTTACCTCAAAGTTCTAAAGACAGAATAACTTCATCTCGCTTATCGACATCAACTCTATTGCCTCAAGTAGGCAACATATCTGCTAAGATATCTCTTCATATTAATTAATTCAATGAACACACAGAGATCGCACTAACGTGATGAACAAATGAACAAATCCACAAGGGCCGTGACTAGGATTCGAACCTGCGTCCGGGAGCATCCCAGACACTGCCTTAATCGACTGAGCTACGACATGGTTATAAGAGTTGAAACCGAAGTTCTACTGAATTTACTGGATCCTGCAGCCTCTCCGAGGCACAAACCAGGATTTTACACAACTCCCCCCTGCACTCGAGCTATGTCAATAGGTTGACGATTTGTTAATTCAATGAACAATTACTCTTTAAATGTCGACTCCTTTTGTGGTTACCATATCTAACATACTAATGGCCATTTTGGACAAATCTCTTTGTTCTAATGACTTGTCTCTCTCTAAATGTCCTTTCCCCTCCCCGAGTGAATCAATGTCATTTAATTATCAGACAAGTTACAACCAGGACGATGGGAAGACACCTTTCAACCTCCCCCTGGAAGACAGGAAAACGCATCACAACCTTCCAGTCAATGGTATAATTTGAGTGTTGAAATGTTAACTGTTTCGTGTCGTTTTTTTCCCCACAGTGGGGCTGAAGTTTCTCACATTTAACATCAGTGT
This sequence comes from Procambarus clarkii, assembly GCF_040958095.1. Classification (NCBI taxonomy): domain Eukaryota; kingdom Metazoa; phylum Arthropoda; class Malacostraca; order Decapoda; family Cambaridae; genus Procambarus; species Procambarus clarkii. The sequence continues at coordinate 31,195,533 of NC_091182.1, forward strand.
TTTTTTCTCCGAGCTAAAAGAAGACTTGTTCACATTGGGTATCCTCCACCTACTTAAAAACTTATATATCACTAAGAACTCTTTGACCCGGTCAGGATTCGAACCCATGCCGTCCAGGATCACCCCTAAACATACACAGTACTGTGTGTGTGTGTGTGTGTGTGTGTGTGTGTGTGTGTGTGTGTGTGTGTGTGTGTGTGTGTGTGTGTGTGTGTGTGTACAAAAGTTATTTAATTTCGCTGGAATTCAGCGAGTGAGCGAAATCTCTTCCCTTAATAGAAAAATCTCAAATTGGCTCCATGTACAGACAGACAGATACAAGCTCAATGATTCCCCCCCTCCCCCCCCCCCCCCATTTCCCAACGCTACCATAAAAATGAAAACAAACGAACATAGATCAATTCAAAACGAGAAGAGGCAGAGTACAGGCACTCAGTAAAGCACCGTGTTAGAGATGGATCATCTGGAGAGCTAGTCACCACTGGCCCATACTGTAGCTCTGTGGACCCACACGCTGAGTGAACCCACGTCAGATTGGGTTTATCTTTGGGGTGTGTGGATGGCGTGTGTGGGTGTCAGTGGGTAGCGTGTGGGTACATGGTTGACAGCTGATGTGTCTATGGTCTCCTGGGTCATACTCTTAACATGAAAGTACTTATATTAACGATGTGGTTGAAAAGTACAAAAATGTCGAAATGGACTCCCAGAGAAAGTACACTTTTTCTATTATTAAATGTGGTCAAACTGTTAAAGTTTTTATATGTTGCTAAAGAAGCCTAGCCTTGCCTAGCCTTGCCTAGCCTAGAAGCCTAGCCTAGCCTTGCCTAACCTAGCCTAGCCATGCCTAGCCTAGCTTAACCTAGGTCTAATAATTCACGCTATATGAGGCGCCTAATACAGTGCAAATGCTCGCTATTCTAGGCCTAGGAATATTTAAGTTCGGTTTTAAGTATTTTTCTGAACTGAGAAATAATGATCACAAGGCCAATTATTATCTTAAGGTCATTATTTCTCGGAGCTTAAATACAATGTGAAACAATCAACTTTTTCCTTAGTGTATCTAAGAGCTCTTCGGATTGTTAGTTCAGAACTCTTGGACGAAGAGTTTTAAGAACATTGATTCCATTGGTCTCAAGCTATCTTATCCGCTAAAGTTTTTTTTTTGGAAGCTTGCCGTAGCTAAGCACATTGTACGTGTTATACGTGTTATAACACGTGTTATAACACGTGTTATAACGAAATATACACCGATAAAATTCGTCCAAAAAATATGTTATGGTTATCATATTTTATCTGGGTTCGAAAATATGTTATGGATATCATATTTTATCTGCGTTCGAAAATATTGTCAAGGCCTTGAAACTTGTTGATATTAATTGTGTTGTTTAATTATGAAATTACAACTGGAAACTTGTTAGTTAGAAACAGCTCTCGTAGTAATAAATGCCATTTACAAAATACCTTGTAAAGATTGAAATAAATTTTATATAGGTCAAACATTCAGAGATTTCATTTTTTAAAAATCTTGCTGCTTAAATATTCTGTACAACATGACCCATTATCTAATCCTCTATTTATTCCTTTGTCGGAAAATTCTCAGCAAATCTATTGGGAGATTTGTTTTTCAAAAACTAGTTGTAAAAACATTTTCAACATAATTGAATCTGCTTTAATACAAATTACAAACTCATTCAACATTAATATTGGTAATGGTTTGTACAATTTGGATCCATTTTAATTGATCAATTACAAAATGATTTGAGCAAGATCATTAGTAGACAGGTAACTCATTAGCATCTCATTAGCACTGTTGCTGCCTGGAGCTCACATGTAATGAGTCATCTGCAGTTACCTCTTGTTCACATGTTCATGAACCAAAGACATTGTTTTCACCTTACCAATGTCCTCCCTGTCTATATATCACCACCACTAGTAATATCTTACCACGGGAGACATCTCCCGTCACGCAGGGTGCAGTCGCACCTCCACAGATCTCCAGTATCAGCTTTTGATACTGGTAATGGCTCAAAAGGGCCTCCACTTACGGGCTATTCATGCCCGTGCCACCTCTTAGGAGGCTTAATCTCAATCAATCTTGTAAAATTCATTTTTCTGAATATATATTAATTAATAAAAGTACTTGAAACAATTTCCTGTGCCATTTTCCTATGTGGTCAGAAACTGTCATACCTGGAGAGTATTTTAAGAGTTCTTCTACTCCCCGAGCTCGACCTGAGGCCAGGCTCGACTACACATATACATGTCATATACATATGACAGACACACTTTGGCTCTAATATGTATTCATGCCATCTGATATGGTCACACTTCTTGCTACGTAAATTCCAGGATGTCTTCAGTATTAAGTTCTTGCGTGTATGTAGTTCATTCGTGAATATACATCAATGTATGTTTCTATAAATGTATACTTATATCAAGTGTGTGGTGAGTGTATGTATGTATGTACGTGAATGATAGTGAGTGCGGTGGCTATTTACCTCGTGTGTGTGTGTGTGTGTAATATATATATATATATATATATATATATATATATATATATATATATATATATATATATATATATATATATATATATGACCTTCTGAAGATGTATTTAATATACGAAAGTACTTAAGGAAATTTCCTGTTTCATTTTTCCTCCGTGGTCTGACATTGTCATATATATATATATATATATATATATATATATATATATATATATATATATATATATATATATATATATATATATATATATATATATAATGTATTAGTTTTAAATATTAAGACTGTTTACAAGTGTAACTCACAAGTACACACCCACTCCAATACTTAGGGGAACACGGGCTCACCATAGCCCGTGCTACTTGGAACTTTTTGTTCCAGGTAGCGAATCTTAAACAACAACAACTTAGGGGAAACTGGTCGTACACTTAATGACAGACTTAAGCAACACAAAAGAAGTGTTAAGTGTGCAGACACAATCAATCCTCTCTTTTGTCATGTTAGGGGTTCTAATCATCCTATTGATTGGTCTTCTAAAATAATCTTTCCTGCCTCTACTCTACAATGGCCTAAGGTACCACTATAAGGAGCCGGTCGGCCGAGCGGACAGCACACTGGACTTGTGATCCTGCGGTCCCGGGTTCGATCCCAGGCGCCGGCGAGAAACAATGAGCAGAGTTTCTTTCACCCTATGCCCCTGTTACCTAGCAGTAAAATAGGTAGCTGAGTGTTAGTCAGCTGTCACGGGCTGCTTCCTGGGGGTGGAGGCCTGGTCGAGGACCGGGCCGCGGGGACACTAAAAAGCCCCGAAATCATCTCAAGATAACCTCAAGAAGAAGAAGATGGTGTTATTGTGCACAAAATGAGTGCAAAAAGGAATTACTGACAAGTAGGGGAGATGGATGTTCAACTTTCTATCGAACAGAACGCGGAGTGTAATAGTCAACACAGTCAAATCCGGATCATCTACTGTGAAAACCTCAGTCCCCTCAAGGTACCGTTCCTGCTCCGGTACTTTGTCTCATCCTAATATCAGACATAGATAAGGATACAAACTACAGCACTGTATCATCATTTGCAGATAACACTAAGATTCTCATGCGATTAGAAAATATAGAGGACACGGCAAACCTCCAATCTGATGTAAATCGGGTCTTTCAATGGGCCACAGATAATAATATGATTAATGAAAATAAGTTCCAGCTCCTGTGCTATGGAAAAAAACTCTATATAAATACGAAAACTCTATATAAAACACTATCAAATCACTCTATAGAACGAAAGAGCAATGTAAAGAATCGAACCTTTACAGAACACAATAAAATAGCTGTCACTACTGCAAGAAAATTAACAGGTTAACTTGGTGTATGGTAGAACCTATTTGGCAAACATGGATGTAAATCATTAAGTGGTAGTGGGTGAAATGCCGTGTAGAGTTTTTAAAGTGTATTTTTGTCTCTATTTTGGTAATACAATACAATACAATACAATACAATTTAGGTAAGGTACATACATACAATAAATATTAACAAGGATTGTTTGACTTATAGGTAGAGCTAGTACATACAATGCCTAAAGCCACTATTACGCAAAGCGTTTCGGGCATAATCCAGCTATAATCATTGATCTATTAAATTCCTGGTTCATAAGAGGACCTATTTAATTGACCAATCCACTTATAATGAGTATAGTACTTGTACTCACCTAATTGTGCTTGCGGGGGTTGCGCTCTGGCTCTTTGGTCCCGCCTCTCAACTGTCAATCAATTGATGTATAGATTCCTGAGCCTACTGGGCTCTATCATATCTTGTATGTATGTATGAATGTGTATCTGTATGTTGTATGTTAAATGTTGGTATTGTATTGGTGATTTATTATCATGCATTATAAAGCCATCAAGATAAGGTCCCAAACGACTATTCATGCTCCCCCCTCCCCCTGCCTCTATTGTGCCAGCCCTCAACTCACCGTCCCCGGGCACCGCCGGCCACCCCGCCCAGTGTCACATATGGTATTATGTACCTTTCAGTAGACAAACACTTATGTGTTCTCGCCATATACTGAATCCATTTCACTTGCTTCCTCTCTCCCACTCCTTGCATTACTTCCCTTCCTTCATCCATCCCTTTACCTCTCTGTCCCATCCACTATCCCTCTACTTCCACCCTCCCATCCTGTTCCATCAGCCCCCCTACTTCTCCCCCCATTTCTCACGCATCTAAACCCCACTGTCATCAGTTTATGGGACAGAAAAATGGGGGGTTTAATGATTTGGTTTAATGGTTTAATTTAAAACCACAGGAACTGTCAACCAAAGGCTTGACCGCCTGTCTGAGGCACTGCAACCCAGGTCATCCTCCTTCCCCCCCCCCCACCCCCTACGAGGTCATCCTGCACCTTGCATGACCCTCCCCCCCCCTGCAACTCTTCGCATTGCTACACGCTTACGTTAATTGCTTTGTACCCTCCTGCCAGGCTTAATACTTATTACTTGTTGTTTTCTGCTTAAATTATTTTTTTCCAGCTATAATTATCGTTATTTCTTTTGCACGCTACAGTAGTGTGCTAAAATGCACAGTAGTATGGTATCTACAACTGTGTTATTCACAGTAGCACACCCACTATAGTGATTCACAATGGCATACCTGCTTGATGGGGTTCTGGGAGTTCTTCTACTGCCCAGGCCTCGGCTTGTGAGAGTTTGGTCCACCAGGCTGTTGCTTGGAGCGGCCTGCAGGCCCACATACCCACCACAGCCGGGCTGATCCGGAACTTCTCTTAGAAAAACAGTCCAGTTTTGTCTTGAAGATGTCCACGGTTGTTCCGGCAATATTTCTTATAGTGCCCGCTCCCTCTCTTAGGATTTCCAAAACTAGATCTGATCCAGTCATTTCGTATCGCAGAGTCCACCTCTCCTCGTCCTCCCAGTCATCCCTCTCTCCCTCGTCCTCCCCGTCATTCCCCTCTCCCTCGTTCTCTCCGAACTCTGGGAGCCACATACGGATCTCTCTCTCATCATTCCGACGTACGAACCTGTGGCAACACACACACATCGTGTGCAACATTCGCAACGGTACCTGTCTCAACGCTTGCAACACTGTACCTTCAATTTACTGTCTTGCAATGCAGTATTGCAATCCTCTCCTGTCTATGCAATCCTCAACCTGCAACCTGTCCGCTCTTCTACGAGGGTGAGCGGAAGCGTGTAGCATTTACAGTCATACGAAACGGTGTATTATTGAGTATACATACAAGATGGACTGTCGAGGTTCGGTCTAGTGGTGTATGATAGTCATGTGTAATACAACAGCCCTGTATTCTAGTATACATGCAGGTTCAGCGGTGTATTAAACAATGATTTATACTTCTACTGTTCAGTGTATGCCGCAGTATAGATGCGGGAATACAGCTGTATAATATACAACTCCGGGATGCATTATAGTTGGGATAGTATTTCTATCTAACCACCACCTGGTTAGATAGCACTTCTTGTAACTATGGGGACCATAGTACATATATTGATATAATGGATAGTGGAATTTGGTACTATTCACTTTATATAGGCAGGGTAAAAATGAAGCTAAAAAACAAACGAATATTCCTGGGCCTAGTATAGCATTAGCAGTAAGTATAGCATTAGTATAGCAGTAAGGGAGCCGGTCGGCCGAGCGGACAGCACGCTGGACTTGTGATCCTGTGGTCCTGGGTTCGATCCCAGGCGCCGGCGAGAAACAATGGGCAGAGTTTCTTTCACCCTATGCCACTGTTATCTAGCAGTAAAATAGGTACCTGGGTGTTAGTCAGCTGTCACGGGCTGCTTCCTGGGGGGTGGAGGTCTGGTCGAGGACCGGGCCGCGGGGACACTAAAAAGCCCCGAAATCATCTCAAGAAGCATATATATGTACTATATTAGGCCTCAGATAGGGTGTTTTAGCCCTAAGATGGTTAGGTTAGGTTTTATTAGCAACAAAAACTTTTCCGGTTTGTCCAAATTCAATAGTACTAAATTCGACTTTCTAATTGCCCATTACGTCTATATATGTACTATATGGTCTCCATCGTTACAAAAGTACTACCTAACGAGGAGGATGGACTGAAATGTACGTTGATCTACATTTGTCTAATCATTATCGACCTTTCAGAGTCCATTCCATCCAGCGGTCGATCCCATTTAAAAAATTTATCACGCTCTTCATTCAAAACAGGAATTTTCTCAATTATAAATTAATATTGTTATATATTAGCATATTGTGCATATTTAGGCATTGGTTAGGTTAGGTGTATTGGTTCTGTTGGCGATTATTTGTAGTACGTGGGTGAAGCATTTACAGCGTTGAGATTCGAACAAAAGTCGTCAGTGAAGCACTTGTTCACGTGTGTTGTGAGTCGTGTGTAAACCGGTTTACATTCATAAACGAGGGGTCTGGCGGGTGTATGGAATGGACTTTGGCCTTTATTTATGAGGACGGGCTGATGCATCGTACATGGCTGGCGTTCGAACCCCCGAAGGTTCAATTAAGTGGTTGGGCACGGTTCCCTCACCATCCTCACATTCCATCTCATTGTACTCATATCTCAGCTTCTCACCACCAGAAGTTTACCACCAGGGTAACCACACCATCAGGGGAGGGGGTGGTGAACACCACCAGGGGAGGGGGGTGAACACCACCAGGGGGGGGAGTTAACACCAGGGGTACACTACTCACCAGCCTGACACTTCAACAGGGGGGCAGTCTTCCTCATCCCATATTCAGTAGAGTCCCCCGAGATGGAGCGGATCCCAGGAACAGTGTAATGGACTTTCCAAGCGACTCACCAATTGTCCTAAGTGACCAGACTTTCTCATGTAGTGAGAAGTTTCTCATGTAGTAGGTGATCTCCTCACACTCGCTGAACACACTCCAAATTGTGCTTGAGGGAGCTGACGTTCCATATTGTGTACAATGTCCTGAGCCTATTGCGCTCTATCATAACTACATTTGAAACTGAATGTGAAGTCTGCCTCCACCACATCAATCTGACACTAACAAAATCATTCTAATGTCTCTGTGGCATAGTTAGGTCCTCAGTTTTCACCCGTGTCTCCTGCTGCGTGTACCACCAGTGTTAAATACTGTCTTTTTCTACCTTATCAATTCCCCTGAGAACTTTGTACGTGGTGATCATGTCTCCCTTAACTCTTGTGTCTTCCAGTGATATGAGGGGTTTACTGAATGTAGTTTCTCCTTGTAGCTCATACCCCTCAGCTCGGGAACTAGTCTGGTGGCATACCTTTGAACCTTCTCCAATTTAGTCTTGTGCCTGACTAGATACGGACTTCAAGCTGGAGCTGCATACTCCAGGATTGGTCTGACATATCTCGTATATAAAGTTCGACATGATTCCTTACATAAGTTTCTAAAGGCAGTTATTTTGTTCGCCAGCCTTGCATATGTCACTGATGATATACTCTTGATGTTAGCTTCAGGGGACAAGTCTGGTATGGTTGTCAACCCCCCCTTTCTTTCTCCCCGATTCTTAAATTTTATCCCTCAAATGGTACCGTGTATCTGGGCTCCTACTCCCTACACCTATCTTCACTCCTTTACATTTACTTGAATTAAACTCTAATAGCCTTTTGTTGGATCATTCCTTCAGTTTGTCCTAGTTATCTTGTAGCCTCATGCTGTCCTTCTGCCTTAATCCTTCTCATAATTTTCCTATCAGCAAACATTGAGAGGAATGAGTCTATACCCTCTGGAAGATCACTTATATCAGAAACAGGATAGGCCCGAGTACAGAACCCTGTGGGACTCTACTGGTGACATCACACCATTCTCACAGTAACTCTGTTTCCTTTTGCTTAGGTACTCCCTTATCCACTGGAGCACCTTTCCAGTTACTCCTGCCTATTTCTCCAACTTACACTCCGGCCTCTTATGGGGTACTGTCAAAGGCTTTCCGATAGTCCAAGAAAATGCAGTCAGCCCATCCTTCTCTTTCTTGCTCAATGTTTATTGCCTGGTCATAAAATTTAATTAAACCTGTGAGGCAAGATTTGCCATCCCTGAACCCATGTTGTCTGTGTGTCATGAAGTCCCTCGTCTCCAGATGTGTTACACGTTAACACACCTGTGTTAATGTGTACACACGTGTGTGTGTCCCAAACACACAAACGATATTAGCTTCATCAATTCCGCAACTTAGGTAAATCCTAATTATCTATTATCTACTATCTACTAATATATCTACTCTGAAATGGTATGATTTATTACGACTTTTTTCTAATAATGCCACAATCTAATTCTTGATTTGAAAAAAAAGACTAAAGAAAAAAACACTTTTCAATATATATTAAGCATTTCTAAATTATTTTTGAGCTGAGTGGAATGTAAAAGCTGGCTGAGACGGTGCAGGTCTGTCAGTCTCTGTCTGTCTGTCTGTCTGTCTGTCTGTGTCTGTCTGTCTGTCTGTCTGTCTGTCTGTCTGTCTGTCTGTCTGTCTGTGTGTGTGTGTGTGTGTGTGTCTGTGTGTGTGTGTGTGTCTGTGTGTGTGTGTCTGTCTGTCTGTCTGTCTGTCTGTCTGTCTGTCTGTCTGTCTGTCTGTCTGTCTGTGTGTGTGTGTGTGTGTGTGTGTGTGTGTGTCTGTGTGTGTCTGTGTGTGTCTGTGTGTGTCTGTCTGTGTCTGTCTCATGTATCCGTCTACTGTGCAGATCTTCCGACCCTTCGCCTGAAAGATGTGCCAATGAGTTTGTGTGTTGTGTAGTCATTGAGATAACAGCGGAGGTGCACAGTGCCTGATGAGATTAATGGAGATATACTGTAGCAAACCGCTGAAGTTGTTGCTGCTGCTGATGCTGAAGATGCTGAACGGTGAGCAAGGGGTATCCTTCGCTGGTACCTGTATCCTTCCCTGGTACCTGCATTCTTCCCTGGTACCTGTATCATGTTACGGAATGCTGCTGAATGCTCTATTACTCAGCCTCACTCATCAAGCAGGTATAAGTCATTCCCGCAGACACATGGACATGAATAGTCTCATTCAGTTGCCTGCTATCATTGCAAGGACTGCAGAGGATGGAGAGAGAGCGAGGCAGAGGACTAAACATCAGAATAGTCGACAGACATAACGGCGACTTGTGTAATCCAGACGGAGTAACTGTCTCAAGTAATTCCGGTAACTTGATGACGTGGGCATCTGGCCTGCCAATCAGGAATAACTGGTTCCCTGTTAACAAAGATCGAGTCCATGTTGAAAAGGGGGAAGAGGGGTTATACCATACCCGCCCCACGGCACTGCTCACTCAAACACCTACATCAATTGAGAGTGGATCAGCTCGGTGGCCACTAATTGACGAGGTTCTACTGGCTCTTATGTCTGGCTGCGGCAGCAACGTTCAGTGGAATGGCTGGTCAGACCATCAAACACGAGGCTTGGGGTCAGATTCACCAAGCAGTTACGCAAGCACTTACGAACCTGCACATCAATCTCCCATAGCCCGTGCTACGTGCTTTGTTCCAAGTAGCGAATCTTAAACAACAACAAACTAGTAACCATTCGAACTCTGTCTCTGACACTATTGACAAGAGTTAACGAAACACTTCTCTTATCTTCAAGCCTTAATAAAATTCAAAAATGAACTTCGGAGAGTTAATTTTTCTACTTCCTTCTCCCGTGAAAACAAAAATAGAGAAGGGGAACCAGGTATTTACTAGCAAGACTTTATACCTAAAGCTAATTTGCATATTTTAATAACAGTCTCGCGTCCACCTGTCCTCCCCAATGGTGGTTCAGCAGTTCTTATAAACGACCTCATTAACCTTCTATTGTGATAAGCATAAATTATAAAAACAAGTGACTAGCTCCCGCCAAACACACACCGAAACTACGACGTTGATACAACGTTCGAACAAGTTTTAACACCTAACCAGTTATAACAACCAATATAGCAAGTTGTAACAACGTTCTAATACGTCATAAACACTTTAAGCCAAGATGTAACAACTTTATTACAAGTTGATCGACTTGAGAATGGTCCAGGACGGACCGAAACATCGTCGTCTCTTCAACTTCTAGTGTGTGTGGTCTGGTCAACATACTTCAGCCACGTTATTGTGACTCATCGCCTGCAACTTTATTACAAGTTGTAACAAGCGGAAAATAGAGACAGTTACGGTTTGTTTTTCCAGGGAGTAGACCTAGTATAATCACTCAGTAATATACCATACCTTTGGTTATACTCATGCCAACATACCCAGCCCATCCTCCTGTTTGTTAGTACTTATAGTAACGGATGAGCTCCATAGTACATATACCGACATACAACGAAATTCAAAGCAGAAATCGCTACTATTGAATTTGGAAAAAACAAAAATTCGACTTATGTTGTAACGACAAACTAACTTAGCCTTCCTAGGCCTAATACACGTAACTTAGCCTTCCTAGGCCTAATACACGTAACTTAGCCTTCCTAGGCCTAATACACGTAACTTAGCCTTCCTAGGCCTAATACACGTAACTTAGCCTTCCTAGGCCTAATACACGTAACTTAGCCTTCCTAGGCCTAATACACGTAACTTAGCCTTCCTAGGCCTAATACACGTAACTTAGCCTTCCTAGGCCTAATACACGTAACTTAGCCTTCCTAGGCCTAATACACGTAACTTAGCCTTCCTAGGCCTAATACACGTAACTTAGCCTTCCTAGGCCTAATACACGTAACTTAGCCTTCCTAGGCCTAATACACGTAACTTAGCCTTCCTAGGCCTAATACACGTAACTTAGCCTTCCTAGGCCTAATACACGTAACTTAGCCTTCCTAGGCCTAATACACGCTATATATGAGGCCTAATATAGTACATGTGTGTGCTATATTAGCCATAAGAATATTTTAGATATTTTAGCTTCTTTTTTTCTGTCAATAAAGTGAATAGTACAAAATGCTACTATATAACTGCTTAGTACGTCAATGTTTGTACTATGATGCACATAGTTACAAAAAGTACTATCTAAACATGAGGATGGGTTAACATACCACATATAAACTTGGACATGACATGCACACACACATATCTATATTTATAAATTCATATCTATATCTATCTCTATATCTATATCTTTTTGTTTGAAGTTCGATGCCAGAAATTAGGGGCTAGTCTCACTCAGGTCTTTCTCACGGCTGAGTGGACAGTGTTCTGCGATCGTAGTCCTAAAGGCCCGGGTTCGATCCCCGGCGGAGGCGGAAACAAATGAGCAGAGTTTCTTTCACCCTAATGCCCTGTTTACCTAGCAGTAAATAGTAGCCTGGGAGCTAGACAGCTGCTACGGGCTGCTTTGGGGGGAAGGAGGGGGGGGGAGGTGTGTGTGGGGAAAACAAAACAAAATATCAGTTGATTAACAGTTGACAGGCGGGCCCAAAGAGCCAGAGCTCAACCCCCACAAGCACAACCAGGTGAGTACACACATGCCGCAATACGAAAGTGTCCAAGAGACATCCACTGTGAAACAGAGACAGAAAAACACAGAAGACGGATATAAGACAAAACAAAAAACGACTAAGACAGGAAAGCCCGGGCACCGCCGGGGAATTAAAATCAAATAGCGCAATAAAGACGAATCCCATTTAACACCTAATTTAGCACAATCACGAACACATTTAACCCCGCAAGATCTTCAGCCAGCTTCAAATACCATTCTATTTAACACCTAAAATCACCAATTTGTCCTAATTGGTCACTACCAATTCCAAACCACCGCAACCCGTAAGCAAGCAACGCCTTGGGAGAGCCTAGGAGGTTAACGGGCCCTCATTTGTTGCGCCTTAATAACTGCTTGTTAGCCTTAATTGGGGCTATTACCGGGGTTTCCAGTTGAAGGGGGAGACAATTAAGAAGGTAATTAATAAGACCAATCCTTTGAGCATTCTAAAACGTTAAGTTTATCAGGCGAAAAGGGATTAATTAGGAGATTGTGGCTGTTGGCAAGATGAACATCTTTATGTTGAGTCTGGTACCAGGGGGGGGGGGAGGAGGTATGCAGGTCCTGGTACCAGGGGGGGAGGAGGTAGGCAGGTCCTGGTACCAGGGGAGCAGGTAGGCAGGTCCTGGTACCAGGGGGAAGGAGGTAGGCAGGTCTTGGTACCAGGGAAGGAGGAGGTAGGCAGGTCCTGGTACCAGGGGAGCAGGTAGGCAGGTCCTGGTACCAGGGGGAGGAGGTAACCAGGTCCTGGTACCAGGGGGAGGAGGTAACCAGGTCCTGGTACCAGGGGGAGGAGGTAACCAGGTCCTGGTACCAGGGGGAGGAGGTAACCAGGTCCTGGTACCAGGGGGGAGGAGGTAGGCAGGTCCTGGTACCAGGGAAAGGAGGAATGCAAGTCCTGGTACCAGGGCAAGGAGGTAACCAGGTCTTGGGTCCTGGTACTAAGAGAGGAGGTGGTAAACAGGTTGCAAGGGAGAAAAACAAGTTAAACAAGCACGAAACTCAACGTCGAAGTAGTATTAGCGGGCTGTCGTGGCCAGCAAAATGCATGACTAACATAGGCCTATTTGCCTGAATGCCTATTAAAACACCAATTCATAATTAATACACTCAACAAGCGTGTTTGTACGTGTTTGGAGATAAAACCTTAATACACTGGAATTTTTAACAAGTATATCTGAATGCGAGGGAAGATAAAACACAGGCAGTTAAATACAGTGAATATACATGGTGTATGTTTATATACACATGTATATACACCAGGGACATACATATGTATACGTAACTTCCTAACATTCTGTCTCTAAACAGAAGACGGCGTCCGTGTTGAGCAGAGGCAGGATACATCAATTTAGAAGATCAATCTATGGCATGTTGACCAGACCACACACTAGAAATTGAAGGGACGACGACGTTTCGGTCCGTCCTGGACCATTCTCAAGTCGATTGACATGGCATGTCAATGGCATGATGAATCTATGGCATGATTAGATTTGTCTTCTTTGAGCAGGATAGGAGCAGGATCCTATCCTGTTTCTAATGCTGTTGGTGTCTATTCAATTTCCTGTACCGTCTTGTCTCCTCCCAATACTTTGATGAAATTACCCGTACACTGAATGACAGACTTTTGCACCATAAAAGAAGTGTTAAGTCTGCAGAAGCAAACCTCTCTTCTGTCATGTTAGGGATTCTAATCATCCTATTGATTGGTCTTCTAATATAATCTTTCCTGCCTCTACACAGACGTCTTGTAGACTCTGTTCTGATAGACAATGTGCCCAACATGTCCCTTAGTCCAGGTTTTGTTGCTTTTGACTCTTGCCTTTCACAGAACTCAAATGCCCCAACTTTCTAGACAAACGTGATCCGACTTAAGGCTTCCCCTTCTTTCCCCTTTTATTTGTCTTATCTTCATGTTCTTACCTTTCTTCTCACTCTTACCAGCTCCTCACTCTTTCCTTATTTATTTGTGTGTACCTTCCTCTCTTCTCCTTGCGGGCTACTCATGCCCGTGCCACCTCTTGGGTGGTTATCTTGAGGTTATCTTGAGGTTATCTTGAGGTTATCTTGAGATGATTTCGGGGCTTAGCGGCCCCACGGCCCGGTCCTCGACCAGGTGGCATAATCTTCATCAATCAACCTCTCTTCTCTCACAACACTTAATAACGGTTAACGACGGACCGAAACGTCGCTGTTTCTCAAGTTTCTGATTTGGTCACTACTTCCTCGTTCCTCCTGTCGGACACGGCGCCACGCACGGACACGGCGCCACGCACGGACACGGCGCCACGCACGGACACGTATTTGTCACGGACGGCATCAACCCCAGACGAGGCTATTCGAACAGCACCACGTCTTGTCGATGCCCCCCCCAAAAAATCACCCTTCGGAACACCGCACATAAGAGCGCAAGTTACCCCCCGAGCAGAGCTGCGACACAATAACCCTGAATCCCGCCTTAACAGCTCAATATCTGCGAAACAACCTAATCGCGCCAATCTTGAGAGAAACCTCCGGAATGGCGACACCTTCATTTCTTAACAGCCCCCAACTACCTTGTTAGCGTCGTAATTGGCTTGTGCAGCGGGGTCTGCGCTCATCACTCCCCGGGGGCTCCGGGTTCTGCTGCCAGCAGGAAATACTGCCGGAGGTCTAATGTGAATATAAAGAAACCAGGCAGCAGCAGTTACCTAGTAACCGGGCCTAGTGCGCCATCGTGTACTGGTACCGCCTGGCCTTGTACCAGGAGGGGGGGGGGAGTGGTACCTGGTCTTGTATCGGGGGGGGGGTACCTGGTCTTGTATCGGGGGGGGGGGTACCTGGTCTTGCATCAGAGGGGGGTGGTATCTGGTCTTGTATCAGGGGGTGGTACCTGACCTTGTACCAGGGGGTGGTAACTGCCCTTGTACCAGGGGGTGGTACAAGGCCTTGTACCAAAGGGTGGTACCTGACCTAGTATGGGCCGATTTCATTTCAAATTACGTCCATTTTTTGGCCATAGCGCGAATACGAGCGAAAGACGACGTTATTTTTAAGAGGACGGGTTCTACACTGTTCATTTAGACTGCTTCCTGGTATTCTCTCCGCTTTAATTGGTTTTTTTCCATTTTTCCATTTCTGGTGCCGTAGGTCAAGCCTCCAAGCATGACGATGTTTGGGGGCAGAGTTTGGCAGGTTTTCTAAACAGTATTTTACTTTGAATAGAGTATTAAGGTCTTTGAATTACAGTATTTGAACTGAATTTAGGTCTTTTAAAGTGCTGAGGATTTGCCTCAGGTGATTTATATACGAGGAAAATATCACATTTTGAATCTTTATTTTGTATTTTCAGCACCTCTAGGGGCCTCGTAGCCTGGTGGATAGCGCACAGGACTCGTAATTCTGTGGCGCGGGTTCGATTCCCGCACGAGGCAGAAACAAATGGGCAAAGTTTCTTTCACCCTGAATGCCCCTGTTACCTAGCAGTAAATAGGTACCTGGGAGTTAGTCAGCTGTCACGGGCTGCTTCCTGGGGGTGGAGGCCTGGTCGAGGACCGGGCCGCGGGGACACTAAAGCCCCGAAATCATCTCAAGATAACCCTCAAGATAACTTCCACCATATCACTTGAGGTGGTTAGCACAACTCAGATATCCATAAATAACTCTCATAGTAGTCCTTTCATTTTCCGTTAAGATAGCAAACCTTTCATTTGCCTCATTTGAGGGTAGTTATGAAGTAGAATTTGATTAACGTATTTCGATAACTTCAAATGTTGGCAAATGCGAATGATATCATATTTACGGAAACTTTGGGAGTTTTATTTGGCATTAGTGTCCTTAGTTCTAGAAGGGGGTTATCTTGAGATGATTTCGGGGCTTTTTAGTGTCCCCGCGGCCCGGTCCTCGACCAGGCCTCCACCCCCAGGAAGCAGCCCGTGACAGCTGACTAACACCCAGGTACCTATTTTACTGCTAGGTAACAGGGGCATAGGGTGAAAGAAACTCTGCCCATTGTTTCTCGCCGGCGCCTGGGATCGAACCCAGGACCACAGGATCACAAGTCCAACGTGCTGTCCGCTCGGCCGACCGGCTCCCTACCGGTCGTACCGCTGTGTTTGAGCTCCGTCTATAATTAGACCGTGTTTAGTGATTTAGAAGTTAGGGATCTTGTCATTTCTAATCCTTCTTATCTTTCTCTTGCAAAAAACACCAAAAAATGGTTCTTTATATACAGGGCTTTGGGTGGTTTTCATAATTTTTTGGGCGTTCAGTTAGATTTATTCGCCTCGTTCCTCCGATATGAAATTTAGGGCAGTCTCTGACACAGCATAATTTCTTATTTAGTGAACTTTCACACAGTTCTGGGTGGAAAAATTTGCATATTTTTTTGAATGACATTTACCTGAACTAGGAGTATCCCAATTTTTTTCTTACATGCTTATATTTTCATATCCCATTTTCCTGAACATCTGTATTTGCACATAGCCACCATGCATAATATTGGCAGGTTTCGAGTTCTTCTTTCCTTTATCATGTGCTGTACTTTGTTTGCTCTTTGCTGGGAATTATGGGCATGATGGTTGTGGAGGTTGTTGTGGTGGTTGTGGTGGTGGTTGTAGTGGTGGTGGTAGTGGTGATAGTGGTGGGGGTGTTCATGGTGGTGAGTCAAACTGGTGGCCGTGGTGTTATAATAGGCATAGCGATGGTTGTGGTGTTAGTGGGCGTGATTGTGGTGGCAGTAGACGTTATGGTAGTGGGCAGGGTGATGCTGGTAGTTGTGGTAGCTATCATGATACCGGTAATTGTGGTGCTGGAACTGGAAGTGGTCCACGAAAAGATTGTTTTTAATACATCTACACCTCTACAACACCTGTGAAAATATAAACCAGATATCTTCCTAACAAACCTCCCTGCTCTCTGTACGCTAAATACCGTTTCCCGATAGCAGCGATAACTAGCAGCTGTCAGTGCGATAACTTACGCGGCGATTGCCCATATATTATATTAATCTCGCATCGTTAACAAAGCGGGAACGACCCCGGACCAAACAAGTAGTTTTAACTCGTTAAATATAATAAATGGGATGTTTGGAGTTATATCAACAGTTCTCCAGCTGTAATATGTATTTAGCCTGACAATATGCACCCAACACTTAGTGCAAAAATTATTGGAAAAAAAAAAGACGTAAATATTATTGATCCATTTGACCGATAGACAATATGAATGGGATGTTTTCGTGTTGCGGTAATGGTGATCTATTAGTGTTTTTTTTTTTTTTTGGTTTAGTGTTTTTTTTTGTTTTAATTTGGTATTAGATGTAGGTATTTACTCTCAGGAATTAGTCGTGCATTGCGTCACAATCCCGTCCACTCTAGCACGGTGATTGTGATATGTGTAGGTTTGACATGATACAGTTTGTCTGATTGTATGATGTATTTGATAGAATGGCGATACACGTCCTGCATGATCGCTTTCGTGGGGATGTGGCTCCATCCCAGCCTGCCTTTTATAATATAATACCTTCCTGCCTTTTTAATACAATACCTTCCTGCCTTTTTAATACAATACCTTCCTGCCTTTTTAATACAATACCTTCCTGCCTTTTTAATACAATACTTTCCTGTCTTTTTAATACAATACTTTCCTGTCTTTTTAATACAATACTTTCCTGCCTTTTTAATACAGTTCCTTCCTGCCTTTTTAATACAGTTCCTTCCTGCCTTTTTAATACAATACCTTCCTGCCTTTTTAATACAATACCTTCCTGCCTTTTTAATACAATACCTTCCTGCCTTTTTAATACAATACCTTCCTGCCTTTTTAATACAATACCTTCCTGTCTTTTTAATACAATACCTTCCTGCCTTTTTAATACAATACCTTCCTGTCTTTTTAATACAATACCTTCCTGCCTTTTTAATACAATACTTTCCTGCCTTTTTAATACAGTACTTTCCTGTCTTTTCAATACAAAACTTTCCCGCCTTTTTAATACAATACCTTCCTGCCTTTTTAATTCAATACTTTCCTGTCTTTTTAATACAATACTTTCCTGTCTTTTTAATACAATACTTTCCTGTCTTTTTAATACAATACTTTCCTGTCTTTTTAATACAATACTTTCCTGCCTTTTTAATACAATACCTTCCTGCCTTTTTAATACAATACCTTCCTGCCTTTTTAATACAATACCTTCCTGCCTTTTTAATACAATACCTTCCTGCCTTTTTAATACAGTTCCTTCCTGCCTTTTTAATACAATACCTTCCTGCCCCCACACGGGGGTCCGCAGTCAACCCATCCTCCTGTTTAGATAGTTACAATATGTACTATGTACACCATAGTACATATTGTAACTATGTACACCATAGTACATATTCCGATGTATAGGACAATTAGATTTGGTACAATTCACCTTATAGGAGTCCGGTCAAAAATATAGCTAAACAAACTAAAAATATTCCTAGATCTAATATAGCACATATATATGTATTATATTAGGCCTAAGATGGTTAGGTTAGGTTTTATTAGCAACATAAAAACATTTTTCTGGTTTGTCCAAAAATCAATACTGCCAAATTACATCTCCTAATTGCAGGCGATGAGTCACAATAACGTGGCTGAAGTATGTTGACCAGACCACACACTAGAAATTGAAGGGACGACGACGTTTCGGTCCGTCCTGGACCATTCTCAAGTCGATCGACTTGAGAATGGTCCAGGACGGACCGAAACGTCGTCGTCCCTTCAATTTCTAGTGTGTGGTCTGGTCAACAATCTCCTAATTGTCCATTAGGTCAATATATACTATCATCCGCATCGTTACTTCAAGTACTATTGTTGTTGTTAAAAGATTCGCTACCTGGAACAATAAGTTCCAAGTAGCACGGGCTATGGTGAGCCCGTAGTCCAAGTACTAACTCAACAGGAGGCCTATATAGGCTGTATAAACAATCGGAATTGCTTTGTTTAATAATATTGGACAATGCTCTATTTGGAATATCAGGAACGAGACGGTAAACGCTGGCCAATGAAAATGATTGCTTGCTCTCTCTCTCTCTCTCTCACACTCACACACTCACACACACACACACACACACACACACACACACACACACACACACACACACACACACACTCTCTCACACTCTCTCACACTCTCTCACACTCTCTCACACTCTCTCACACACACACACACACATTCACTCACTAACTCACTCACACATACACACACACACACACACACACACACACACACACACACACACACACACACACACACACTCACTCACTCACTCACTCACTCACTCACTCACCTGTCCACCTGAGGCCTCCACACCTCTGAACACCTAACTGGCATTACCTGAAAAGAACAAATTATTAATTAACAAATACTCAAAATAATTCAGGAGTCCATACAAAAATATATATAATCATACCCATGATTAATAATTATCATGTTGATGATAAGGATGATAGTATTGATGACAAAGATGATAATATTATGAGAGAGATGACAAGGACAGTAATATCAACGAATAGGATAATAATATTGATATTAAGGACAATATTGATAACTCTGATACTGATAAGAACTATGATATTTATGAGAGATAAGATTTCTCAGAGCACAAGATGATTGCTTGCATAAGTGCTTGCAAGACACCTCTGTTATTTTGTATCCAAAGTGTGCCATGTTGGGTGTCTATGGATTCGTCTCCATATGGAGAATCCAAAGAAGGTATCATTTTCATCCTGGGTCATCTGGATCCGTTGCAATGGCTTCGCAACATTTGCAAGACCTAACCTAGGGTACCAGTACCCCGGGGGGGGGGGGGCTATTGAACAAGCATTCTTATAGACTGTTCGGCGTAAGGATTGTAATTACGCTATAAAGCTTCTTGATTGGCGTCTTAAGGTAATTCGCCAGTTAGCGTAGAGCAATCAGAGTTACTCTTATCCTTTCTCATCTCAAATCCTTATCCTAACTCTCCTTTTCAAGTGCTATATAGTGGTAATGGCTTGGCGCTTTATCCATGATGATTATTTGCCCACTTCCTGGATCTATTCATCAGAAAGTAGGTTGGAGGACTCAACATCAAGGGCCTGGTCGAGGACCGGGCCGCGGGGACACTAAAGCCCCGAAATCATCTCAAGATAACCTCAAGAAGATAACATGTGCAACAGCTACACAACGAATATTGCAACATTACTCAAAAGATAAGATATAAAACAATGTAAAAGTTGACAATGACAGCCGTTCAATGTACCCGTACACACACACACACACACACGATATGATAGAGCCCAGTAGGCTCAGGAACCTGTACACCAGTTGATTGACAGTTGAGAGGCGGGACCAAAGAGCCAAAGCTCAACCTCCGCAAGCACAATTAGGCGAGTACACACACACACACACACACACACACACACACACACACACACACACACACACACACACACACACACACACACACATACACACACACACACACACACGATATGATAGAGCCCAGTAGGCTCAGGAACCTGTACACCAGTTGATTCGCCGTTGAGAGGCGGGACCAAAGAGCCAAAGCTCAACCTCCGCAAGCACAAATAGCTGAGTGTACACACACACACTTTAAGTCCAAACACACACACACACAATCTTGACACACACACACACACGTTAGAAGCAGCTTCTTAACAGATAACATTCCACTTGATACATAAAATCCCCATAAAATAATATCAAAAGTTATTATCTATTAATTGGCGTGGATTTTGTAGTTCAACAAAGCAGTTGACCTCGTTCAGGCATTAGGAACTATGTGCAGGGAAGGTAATTAGCCGTGCAGGGGCCGCCAAATTAGTATGAGTAAGGGCTTAATCAATTACTCCCCCCCCCCCAATCATCAATTAACGGCAAATGCACCATAATTACCAATTTACACACTGTGAATCACGATTAGCTGAATTATAAATGCAGATATGTCCATCACATTTCATAAGCCCATAATCCCCCCCCCCCACCACCACCACTAAAAATTCAAATCCGGATATCAGATTAGAAAATCAAAAAAAATGAAAATAAAAATATATTTCTAACTAGATATGCTTCAATCAGATGAGGTAGATTGGGAAATATATCGCGGCCCGGTCTCTGATGTCAGCACAGAGCACAATATATATATTTATGGAAGGAAGGAAGGAATTATCAAGGGGAAAGCGCCAAGCCATTATGGCTATATAGCACTGGGAAGGGGGTCAGGATAAGGATCTGGGATGGGACGGGGGGAAGGAATGGTGCCCCAACCACTTGTGGACGGTCGGGGATTGAACGCCGACCTGCATGAAGCGAGACCAGACTTGATCTTTTCCCCCAGCCCGTCCTCCCCAAGGCTTCCTCAACGTCAAGAAACTATCGTAGTAAAGTGCCCCCCTTGGCCTAACCTACCAGAGGACCCAAAACAGAAAACGGGGATACGTCAATATCGCGATCCGCTACCCATTATTTAATACGACGATTTTAGCCCTTAGGTAGACTATACGTCAAAATGCGACGTTCTATGAGGAGGACGGGTGGCTACCCCTAACTGCTTGATCACCACCTTACTATCTCCCAGAAGTGAAGACTGACTTCTTAAGCAGCAAAAAGACACAGTTACAGCCCCGCTCCGGTGCCAGGTAAGTCCCCTCCGGGTTCATCATAGCCCGTGCTACTTGAAACTTTTTTTTGCTCCCAGTAGCTGAATCTAAAACACAACAAGCCAAAGGACAGGAGATAGACTAAGAGTGGGTCATGGAGCTTGTGCTGGGTCGCAGACCTCTCTCTCCCTCCCTCTCTCTCCTCCATCTTGACTCTTCCTTTTGGAGTCAAACCAAATTGGTAAATTTAATCCCACGACTGAAGCAGCAGAGAGACTCCAGTCATGGGGCAAGAATACTAATGTTAACTCTACGACTCAAGCGCTGCCAGAGGTGAGTGAACTACCCCCCAAAAGCCTGAATTATTGCAGAGGTTATCTTGAGATGATTTCGGGGCTTTAGTGTCCCCGCGGCCCGGTCCTCGACCAGGCCTCCACCCCCCAGGAAGCAGCCCGTGACAGCTGACTAACAGCCAGGTACCTATTTTACTGCTAGGTAACAGGGGCATAGGGTGAAAGAAACTCTGCCCATTGTTTCTCGCCGGCGCCCATGATCGAACCCGGGACTACAGGATCACGAGTCCAGCGTGCTGTCCGCTCGGCCGACCGGCTCCCCGGGAAGGGGACTTCGAGGACTATGTAACTACCTATTCTAGCTTCATTATGTGATCTGCCACACGGAGCACATTTATCCTAATAATGACTCAAATTGGTATAAAAAAAATCTTGACACAAAAGCAGAGGACTTTTGAGTCCTGTTGGTAAGCTGAAAACTCTCTCTGTCCCTTGGTCCCTATATTAGACCGGGCCGCGGGGACGCTAAGCCCCGGCAGCACCTCAAGGTAACCTCAAGGTTGGCCCATAGTAATCTTTGGAATTTCAGTTTTCTCTGGAATATGATCAGCCAGTCAGTTAACAACCATGTAATTACCGCTGGGTTAACAGGGTGGGCAGGGGGAAAGAGTTAAGCATTGGCGCCCAGTCAATCCTCTCTAGGGGCTCGAACCCTGACCGTAAAGGTTGCGCTACACGTTAGTGTGTGATCCACTACGTCACCCTGGACTGTCCATTATTTATCGTGAACAACTCCCCTGTTGTGGTGCCAGATTAATTTATATTCACACTGCCTCCAACCCGGAGAACTGGCAGCCGGTCGGCCGAGCGGACAGCACGCTGGACTTGTGATCCTGTGGTCCCGGGTTCGATCCCGGGCGCCGGAGACACACAATGGGCAGAGTTTCTTTCACCCGATGCCCCTGTTACCTAGCAGTAAAATAGGTATCTGGGTGTAAGTTAGCTGTCACGGGCTGCTTCCTGGGGGTGGAGGCCTGGTCGAGGACCGGGCCGCGGGGACACTAAAGCCCCGAAATCATCTCAAGATAACCTCAAGATAACCCTTCCTCCTGTTTACATAGTACCTATTGTGACAGTCGTCAATAGACACGAAATCGTACGTACTTAGAAATTTTAGATAGCAGTTTACTGGTTATCTTGAGATGATTTCGGGGCTTAAGCGGCCCCGCGGCCCGGTCCTCGCTAGTATAGCACACATATGTACTATATTAGGCCTCAGATATCGTATAATAGGCCTAGGGAGGTTAGGTTAGTTGAGTTTGTCTTTCCAACACAAAAAAAAAAAAAATCCAGTTTGTCCAATAGTGCCTATTTCTACTTTCTAATTTCGTTGTACGTCGGTATATATACTATGCACGGTATATATACCGTTGTACGTCGGTATACATCGTTACTATAATTACTACCACAACAGGAGGATGGGCTGTTCCTTCACACTGTTGCACCACGCTATGTGCACGCAAATACTGTGTTAATGAGACCAGAAACATGCTTAACCTCTACAAATTACTCACCCCCATTATAACCTTTAATAACGTCTATAATATTGGAGCTATTCTAAAACTATCTTTCGGCAATTAACATGTTCCCACAAGAGGATATTAAGACAAGAGGGGGATGGTATCCAGGCCACTTAAAGAGGCCCCAATAACAGAGTGCTATGAATTGTGTAAGATTCTGTTTAAGAAGATTAGTGAATGTATTCTCAATCGTATCTTCCCCTGTGTAAGAGTTTGACAAGAGAGACGACCGGCCAGGTGTTAGCTCCTGGGCTCCTGGCTTGCACTGGGGCTCCGAAAGCCTGCATTATTGCAGAGGACGGGGACTCCGAAGGCTACCTGTAACTACCTATTCCAGCTTCATTATATGATCTGTCACACGAATCTACATTTTGCATTCCACACGAACTAAAACCGCGATCGGCGGCTAAGTTGCTAAGTAAAAACTTACAATTCAGACTTATCTTCTATAAGGGAAGAGGAGGAGGATGGACGAAGCAGGGAGACGGGAAAGGAGGGAGAAGAGAAACAGGGAAAGGTGAGAGACAGAGACAGAGAGAGACAGAGAGAGAGGAAATGAAGAGCAAAGGGCTGTTGTGTGTGCGCGCGTGCGCCTGTACATTTCCTCATTCTCTCTATCCTAATTAGAGACAGTAAATAAATCAAAATGGGATTCCTGAATGCAGCAGCATCCTCAAGGACGAATATAGATAACAGCTATCGCGATTGTGGCTTGAAACGTCAGTCACACACACACACACACACACACACACACACACACACACACACACACACACACACACACACACACACACACACACACACACACACACGGCGTAGGACGGTAGTAGGACGGTAGTAGGACGGCGATCAGTGAACAAGGGTAGGACGTGCAGTCCGCGAATTACCTCAATATTCTCGGGATATTTACGTACCAGTGAGCCCAAAACATAGTTTTTGGGCATATGAAAGGTACAGCAACGCAGTGATAACGCAACATAGTGAATTCTTATAACGTTTGATAAGAAAAAAAATTGAAAAAGAACGAGATTGTGGCAAGACGGTGGCACCAGAGGCCGCGAAGGGAAGAGTTTTGGACCACGACGTGGGAGGACCTCTGGCGGGGACGTCAACAACAATATCGGACATCGCTTCATAAATCACCTAATTGTGCTGTGGGATGCTTACTCGGAGGTGAGTGCCTCTCAAAGTCAGTCATATAAGGTGTACAGTTTTTTTTTTTTTTTTTTTTTTTATATAGTAATTAGCTTTGAACATAAGTAATTAAAATACGAAAAAGTAGCTCAAGAGCCTCAGCTTGGTACCAGCTTCTCACACCTGTGTGTGACATTACACCGCCACTGACTAGACCTACCCCCCCCTCCTCCTCACCACAACAAGCCAGTGTAAACACACACACATGCACGCACGCACGCACACACTGGTGACCGCTCACCCTCACTCACCCACCCTCACCCCTCACGTTCCCACGCCTTACAGTACCCCAAGACACCCCCCTACCCCTCCCCCTATACACAAACACCCCCGCACTCAACACACACACATACACACACACATACAAACACACACACACACACACACACACACACACACACACACACACACACACACACACACACACACACACACTCACACACACACACACACACACACACACACACACACACACACACACACACACCACACACACGCACGCACGCACACACACACACACGCACACACACACAATCTCTCTCTGTACCCTCCCGCACTAACCCACCCCCACACACCCTCTCCATCCCCCTCCCTCACTTCCACCTTCCACCTCTCCCCATATACTCACACACCTCCTCTCTCTCTCTCTCTCTCTCCCCCCCCCCTCTCTCTCTCCCCCCCCCTCTCTCTCTCTCTCTCTCTCTCTCTCTCTCTCTCTCTCTCTCTCTCTCTCTCTCTCTCTCTCTCTCTCTCTCTCTCTCTCCCCCCCTCTCTCCCCCCCTCTCTCTCTCTCTCTCTCCCTCCCCCTTTCTCTCTCTCTCTCTCCCTCCCCCTTTCTCTCCCTCTCCCCCCTCTCTCTCCCTCTCCCCCTCTCTCTCACTCTCCCCCTCTCCCTCCCTCTCCCCCTCTCTCTCACTCTCCCCCTATCCCTCCCTCTCCCCCTCTCTCTCCCTCTCCCCCTCTCTCTCCCTCTCTCTCCCTCTCCCCCTCTCTCTCCCTCCCCCCTCTCTCTCCCTCCCCCCTCTCTCTCTCCCTCCCCCTCTCTCTCCCCCTCCCCCTCTCTCTCCCCCTCCCCCCCTCTCTCTCCCCCTCCCCCCTCTCTCTCCCCCTCCCCCTCTCTCTCTCCCCCTCCCCCTCTCTCTCTCCCCCTCCCCCTCTCTCTCTCTCCCCCCCTCTCTCTCTCCCCCTCCCCCTCTCTCTCCCTCACCCCCTCTCTCCCTCCCCTCTCTCTCTCCCTCCCCTCTCTCTCTCCCTCCCCTCTCTCGCTCCCACCCCTCTCTCTCTTCCTCCCCCTCTCTCTCTTCCTCCCCCCTCTCTCTCCCTCCCCTCTCTCGCTCCCACCCCTCTCTCTCTTCCTCCCCCTCTCTCTCTTCCTCCCCCCCTCTCTCTCCCTCCCCCCCTCTCTCTCTCTGTGTCTGTCTGTCTCTCTCTCTCTCTCTCTCTCTCTCTCTCTCTCTCTCTCTCTCTCTCTCTCTCTCTCTCTCACACACACACACACACTCATAGGGAAATCATGGAAGGGAGACGAACTCTGACTGCCAAACGCAGGAAATTCACAACTGGAACAAACACAGAGGATGGGATGGAACAGGAAGCCTGGATGAAGGAAGTACTCCAGCAAATGCAGAATGAATTCAGTGAAGGACTGAGGGTAATGAGGGAGACAGTAGCCAACCTGCAAGATGATTTAAGGGCAGCAAAGGAGGAGATAAGATACCTAAAGGAGACTCTTCCACAATACCAGGCACAAACCGTACCCCAGGGAGATGGGAATGCTACTGTGGAGGGGACCACCACAACCCAGATCTCATTTGCTGAAATGCTTAAAAAGAGCCCTGAAGCTAGGTCTGCGGTTAAGGAAGTTGCCATGGAAGTGGCTTCCTCTCAGGAAGCAGCTAGATGTACTAGCCGGCTGATAGAGAGAAATAGAGCAGTAGTAGTAGCAGGCATTGAAGAACAAACAGGGACCAGACCAAAGGAGCGGAGAGACAAGGACAAAAACATGATTAAAGAGATCCTTAAAGAGGTAAGGATGGAGGGAGCTGAGCGAAATGTTGAAAAGGTTTTCAGGCTTGGAAAGTACAACAAGGACAGAGACCGAATGATAAAGGTGGTTTTCATGAGCGAAATCGCGAAAGAGGAACTGCTAGCAAGGAAGTGTTGTCTAAAAGGTGTAGAGAAGTTCAAGAAAATATTCCTGCAGAGGGATATGACAAGGGAAGAGAGAATACGGACAGCAGACGCGAGGAAGGAGCGCAGGAAGAGAGAAGGAAATCAGAGTACCACAACCCAGAACCCTACAATCCCAGAGGGAAGTGGAGAACCCTCCTCAAACAGTGCAACAGCCACAGGGATTGGGGCACCACCCCCAAATTCTACCCAACAGACACCCAACCTGCCCCATCCCCTGTCAGCCCCCCACTAAGTACCCACCTAGGGCACCCTCCCCCCACCCACCCCCCACCCCCCACTCACCCCCCTTCTCCCCCTCACCCCTCTCCCCAGGACCTCCCTTCTCCCCCATCTCCCATGCCCTCCCTTCTCCCACATGCCTTCCCGTCTCTCCCACCCCCATGCCCTCCCTTCTCCCCCTCCCCCCTAAGCCCCCCACTCTCCCCCACCCCACCTAAGTCTTCCCCTCTCCCCCACTCCCCTAAACCCTCCCCTCTTCCTCACCCACCTCAGCCCTCCCTTTTCCCCCACGCCCCCCAAGCCCTCCACCCTTTTCTCTTCCCCCAAGCCCCCCCATCTCCCCTATCCCCCACAGCCTCTCCTCCCCCCATGCTTCCCCAACCCTCCCTCTCTTACCCACCCCCTGTACCCTCCCCCTCTTATCCACCCCCTGTACCCTCCCCCTCTTATCCACCCCCTGTACCCTCCCCCTCTTATCCACCCCCTGTACCCTCCCCCTCTCCCCCACCACCCCAAGCCCTCCCTCCTCCACCAATCCCCCCGTGCCAGGTCCCCCCAGCTCCCACTCACCCCAGATCCCAAAGGTCCCCCCCAGAAAAGAAGCAGAAGAGAGTCAGTTTCAGGGTGATGTACTCGAACATAGATGGGATCACAAGCAAGACAAGTGAACTAAGGGAAAGAGCACAAGAAGTTAACCCAGATGTAATCGGACTCACTGAAACAAAACTCTCTGGAATCATAACGAATGCCGTGTTTCCCCAGGAGTATACAGTAATAAGGAAAGAGAGGGAAGGTAGAGGAGGAGGCGGAGTGGCCCTACTCATGAGAAGGGAATGGAGTTTTAAGGAGATGGCCATCCCGGGCTGTGAGGAGTTCAGAGACTACATAGCAGGCACCATAACAATGGGAGGACCAAGAATAGTAGTAGCAGTAATATACAACCCTCCACCAAATGACAGGAGACCCAGTCAAGAGTATGAAAACAACAACAAGGCAGTTAACACTATAATTGAGAGGGCAGCCTCTGCTGCCTGTAGAAATAGATCCCACCTGCTCATCATGGGCGACTTCAATCACGGAAAGATTGACTGGGAGAACAAGGAACCGCATGGAGGCGAGGATACGTGGAGAGCCAAACTATTGGAGGTGGTGACAAGCAACTTTTTAACGCAGCATGTCGGAGAACCCACAAGGATGAGAGGCAATGACGAACCAGCGAGACTCGACCTAGTCTTCACTCTGAACGACTCCGACATAAGAGAAATCGGTTTTGAGGACCCAGTAGGAATGAGCGACCACAGTGTACTGGTGTTTGAGTACTTGATTGAAGAAGGGTTATTGAACTCGAGGAGGGATACCGAAACCAAAAGGTTAGCATACCGAAAGGGAAACTATGAGGGGATAAGAAAATTCCTAACAGATATAGCATGGGAAACAGAGCTCAGGGGAAAGACGGCCCAAGATATGATGGATTACATCACGCAGAAGTGCAAGGACGCAGCAAACAAGTTTGTCCCAGTCCAAAAGGAAAACGGAGAAATGAAGATGAGAAACCCATGGTTTAATCAAAGATGTAGGCTAGCTAAGCAGCAAAGTAAAAGGGCATGGAGAAACTATAGGAATAACAGGACACTGGAGAGCAGAGAAAGATACCAGAATGCCAGGAATGAATATGTCAGGATGAGAAGAGAGGCAGAAAGACAATACGAAAATGACATCGCAAGCAAGGCAAAGACTCAGCCTAAATTGTTGCATAGCCACATTAGGAGAAAAACAACAGTAAAGGAACAGGTTATGAGATTAAGGATAGGGGCGGAAGGATTCACTACAAATGACAAGGAAGTGTGTGAGGAATTGAATAAGAAATTCCAGGAGGTCTTCACCTTAGAACAAGGAGAAATTCCAGAGGTAAGTGAGGGAATAGCTAACCAGGAACCACTGGAAGAGTTTGAGATTACCAGTGGGGAAGTAAGGAAGTGTTTACTAGAGTTGGACGTGACGAAGGCTATAGGCCCAGATGGAATCTCCCCTTGGGTTCTAAAGGAAGGAGCAAGAGAACTGAGCCTACCACTCTCCATAGTGTATAACAAATCACTGGCAACAGGGGAACTGCCAGATACTTGGAAAGCAGCTAACGTAGTCCCGATATACAAGAAAGGGGATAGACAGGAGGCACTGAACTACAGGCCAGTGTCCCTAACCTGCATACCATGCAAGCTGATGGAGAAGATTGTGCGAAAAAAACTAGTGGAGCATCTGGAGCGAAGGAACTTTGTAACACAGCATCAACATGGGTTCAGGGAATGGCAGGTCCTGCCTCACAGGGTTACTTGAATTCTACGACCAGGCAACAAAAATAAGGCAAGAAAGAGAAGGGTGGGCAGACTGCATATTTTTGGATTGTCAGAAAGCCTTTGATACAGTGCCCCACAAGAGGCTAGTGCGAAAGTTGGAGATGCAGGCTGGAGTGAGAGGGAAGGTACTCCGGTGGATAGAGGAATACCTAAGCAACAGGAGACAACGAGTCTGTGTGAGGGGTGAGGTCTCAGATTGGCGAGACGTCACAAGTGGAGTCCCGCAGGGGTCAGTCCTTGGACCTATACTGTTTCTGGTATATGTAAATGATCTCCCAGAGGGTATAGATTCGTTCCTCTCAATGTTTGCCGACGATGCAAAAATTATGAGGAGGATTGAAACAGAGGATGATAGTAGGAGGCTACAAGATGACCTGGATAGACTGAGTGAATGGTCCAACAAATGGCTGTTGAAGTTCAACCCGAGTAAATGCAAAGTAATGAAACTAGGCAGTGGAAACAGGAGGCCAGGCACAGGATACAGAATAGGAGATGAAGTACTTAATGAAACAGACAGAGAGAAAGATCTAGGAGTTGATATCACACCAAACCTGTCTCCTGAAGCCCACATAAAGAGAATAACGTCTGCGGCATATGCGAGGCTGGCTAACATCAGAACGGCGTTCAGGAACCTGTGTAAGGAATCATTCAGAATCTTGTACACCACATATGTAAGACCAATCCTGGAGTATGCGGCCCCAGCATGGAGCCCGTACCTTGTCAAGCACAAGACGAAGCTGGAAAAAGTCCAAAGGTATGCTACTAGACTAGTCCCAGAACTAAGAGGCATGAGTTATGAGGAAAGGCTGCGGGAAATGCACCTCACGACACTGGAAGACAGAAGAGTAAGGGGGGACATGATCACAACCTACAAAATCCTCAGGGGTATCGACCGGGTAAACAAGGACGAACTTTTCAACTCTGGTGGGACGCGAACAAGGGGACACAGGTGGAAGCTGAGTACCCAAATGAGCCACAGAGACGTTAGAAAGAACTTTTTCAGTGTCAGAGTAGTTAGCAAATGGAATGCATTAGGAAGTGATGTGGTGGAGGCTGACTCCATACACAGTTTCAAATGTAGATATGATAGAGCCAAATAGGCTCAGGAATCTGTACACCAGTTGATTGACGGTTGAGAGGCGGGACCAAAGAGCCAGAGCTCAACCCCCGCAAGCACAATTAGGTAAGTACAATTAGGTAAGTACACACACACACACACACACACAATCATATCCGTCATTACTCTCCCTATAGCTATCCCTTCTATCTTATGCATCCCCTCGTGTGCCTATCCCCTCCCTACTAGCCACGATCCACCATACGACTTAAATACGACCTTCAAATATACACACAAAAAACTCACGAGATATCAAACGTTAAACTAACGTGATATCAAACATTAAACTACCAAGATATCAAACATTAAACTACCAAGATATCAAACATTAAACTAACGAGATATCAAACGTCAAGTCTAGAACAGAATTACCGTAGATTCCTGAGGCGGAATTCGCTAACGAGATCTGTGACCTAATTCGATAAATCACTGATTCCTAATTGGCAGTTCGCGGCCCTTTCTTTCTGATGGGTCGACGAACCGAAATTCTGAGTATTAGAGGATCTGAATCATCCAGAATTAGCAAGAGCATCGGAGCTCGTAAAAACTTTTTTTTTTAGTAAATGCAGATTTAAGAGTCCATGATTGAGACAATGTTTTCGTAAACTCTTGTAAATGTTATGTCAACCTTGACTCTTACTTAGAGCTGAGAGAGGAAAAAGAAGAAAGTTTGATCAGAAAGGAGTTGAGCATCATGTCTAAGCCCGTCCTCCTAAGATCAAGAAAACCGTCAATTTAAAGTAGTCTCTCCTAACTTCCCAGAGAACCCAAAACAGAAAACGGGACAATATGATACTTTCGCCAGCCGCTTCCTATTTTCCAGTAAGACAATTTTTGGGGCCTTGGGTAACGCATACGAGCGAAAAGCGACGTTCTTTGTATCTTACGTACCAATTTGCTACGAGGTAACTGGGGTATCAGGTCAAGAAGTTTGCTAATTAAGCTTCTTCGTCGGCAAGGATTCGAACCTGGGCCTTACGAATGTGAATTGAAGTCGTTCACCGTTTGACTCTCCCATAACCCCCCCTCCTCCCTCTCTCTCTCTCTCTCTCTCTCTCTCTCTCTCTCTCTCTCTCTCTCTCTCTCTCTCTCTCTGGTTTCTGCCTTTTTATATTCATATTTTCCAATCATATTTTTTTGAGAGTCGAAAATTGGAACATTCTTGCAGTGACTCACCAACTCCCTTACAGTGACTCGCCACCTCCCTTACAGTGACTCACCACCTCCCTTACAGTGACTCACCACCTCCCTACAGTGACTCACCACCTCCCCTACAGTGACTCACCACCTCCCTTGCAGTGACTCACCACCTCCCTTGCAGTGACTCACCACCTCCCTTGCAGTGACTCACCACCTCCCTTGCAGTGACTCACCACCTCCCTTGCAGTGACTCACCACCTCCCTTGCAGTGACTCACCACCTCCCTTGCAGTGACTCACCACCTCCCTTGCAGTGACTCACCACCTCCCTTGCAGTGACTCACCACCTCCCTTGCAGTGACTCACCACCTCCCCTACAGTGACTCACCACCTCCCTTACAGTGACTCACCACCTCCCTTACAGTGACTCACCACCTCCCTTACAGTGACTCACCACCTCCCTTACAGTGACTCACCACCTCCCTTACAGTGACTCACCACCTCCCTTACAGTGACTCACCACCTCCCTTACAGTGACTCACCACCTCCCTTACAGTGACTCGCCACCTCCCTTACAGTGACTCGCCACCTCCCTTACAGTGACTCACCACCTCCCTTACAGTGACTCACCACCTCCCTTACAGTGACTCACCACCTCCCTTACAGTGACTCGCCACCTCCCTTACAGTGACTCGCCACCTCCCTTACAGTGACTCGCCACCTCCCTTACAGTGACTCACCACCTCCCTTACAGTGACTCACCACCTCCCTTACAGTGACTCACCACCTCCCTTACAGTGACCCACCACCTCCCCTACAGTGACTCACCACCTCCCTACAGTGACTCACCACCTCCCCTACAGTGACTCGCCACCTCCCTTACAGTGACTCACCACCTCCCTTACAGTGGCCCACCACCTCCCTTACAGTGACTCACCACCTCCCTTACAGTGACTCACCACCTCCCTTACAGTGACTCACCACCTCCCTTACAGTGACTCACCACCTCCCTACAGTGACTCACCACCTCCCCTACAGTGACTCACCACCTCCCCTACAGTGACTCACCACCTCCCCTACAGTGACTCACCACCTCCCTACAGTGACTCACCACCTCCCTTACAGTGACTCACCACCTCCCTACAGTGACTCACCACCTCCCTACAGTGACTCACCACCTCCCTACAGTGACTCACCACCTCCCTACAGTGACTCACCACCTCCCTACAGTGACTCACCACCTCCCTACAGTGACTCACCACCTCCCTACAGTGACTCACCACCTCCCTACAGTGACTCACCACCTCCCTACAGTGACTCACCACCTCCCCTACAGTGACTCACCACCTCCCCTACAGTGACTCACCACCTCCCCTACAGTGACTCACCACCTGCCCTACAGTGACTCACCACCTCCCCTACAGTGACTCACCACCTCCCTTACAGTGACTCACCACCTCCCTTACAGTGACTCACCACCTCCCTACAGTGACTCGCCACCTCCCTACAGTGACTCGCCACCTCCCTACAGTGACTCACCACCTCCCTACAGTGACTCACCACCTCCCCTACAGTGACTCACCACCTCCCTACAGTGAATCACCACCTCCCTACAGTGACTCACCACCTCCCTACAGTGACTCACCACCTCCCTACAGTGACTCGCCACCTCCCTACAGTGACTCACTGCATCAACAACACTTCAAAGGAACTAAAAATGCCTATACACAAAATCACAATCCTTCACTGTAACTTGTCACTGTAAACAGTGCCACGCTTGTATAAACAAAAAATACACCACCACCAAAGGCTGCAACAGTGAGTGATTTATTGCCAATTACTCTTACTAATCAGCAATAATACAGTATACAGAGGAAAATAAATCAAATACAGTATCAAAGACCCTAAATTCAATATAGAGCCAACGGCCAAAATTCATAATCTAATGAAACTGGCATCACTAGCTGCAATAGTTGCCAGGTATGTGCATTCCATTTTAATTACCGCTCCGTAACGACCTAACAACGCAATTCGGAACTGCATTAACAACCAATGGGTACATAAATATATTTATCTCGTTATCTACATGCATATTAATTGCGGAATTATTGCAACAAATTATGCAATATCAAAATATCATTTTTTAGTTTAAAATTGTGACGTCATAGGCTATTGTGTTTGTTCAGTACCCTGTGGGTGTCCCCCAAGGCTCTGGGGGCCCCTGGGGGTGTCCCCCAAGCCTCTGGGGTCCCCTGGGGGTGTCCCCCAAGGCTCTGGGGGCCCCTGGGGGTGTCCCCCAAGCCTCTGGGGGCCCCTAGGGGTGTCCCCCAAGCCTCTGGGGGCCCCTAGGGGTGTCCCCCAAGGCTCTGGGGGCCCCTGGGGGTGTCCCCCAAGCCTCTGGGGGCCCCTGGGGGTGTCCCCCAAGCCTCTGGGGGCCCCTAGGGGTGTCCCCCAAGCCTCTGGGGGTCCCTATGGGTGTCCCCCAAGCCTCTGGGGACCCCTATGGGTGTCCCCCAAGCCTCTGGGGGGACCCTATGGGTGTACCCCAAGGTTCTGGGGGCCCCTGGGGGTGTCCCCCAAGCCTCTGGGGGCCCCTAG